>NW_024037776.1:0-118001 GCF_015832195.1 Motacilla alba alba
CCGGCTGAATTTCCATGAATATCAAGATGCTGCCCAGGGACAAGCTGCCACTTGTGCCAACTCGCGCTGCTTTGAGGGTTCCCACGGAGCTCTGCAAACTGAGACCTGGAACGTAGGGTTGTGGGTTTTGTTTCCCCAGGCAGAAGCCTTTGTCAGTACCAGGTAGGCCCTTGTTCCTTAGGGGCAGGCTGGCAGCAAGATTTCCACGAATATCAAGATGCTGCCCAGGGACAAGCTGCCACCTGTGCCAACTCGGGCTGCTTTGAGAGTGCCCATGAAGCTCTGCAAACTGAGAGCAGAAACATGGGGTGCTGGGTTTTGTTTTCCAGGGCAGTAGCCTTTGTCAGTGCCAGTTGGGCCCTTGATCCTCAGGGACAGGCTGCCGGCTGGATTTCCACGAATATCAAAATGCTGCCCAGGGACAAGCTGCCACCTGTGCCAACCCGGGCTGCTTTGAGAGTGCCCATGGAGCTCTGCAAACTGAGATGTGGAACGTGGGATGCTGAGTTTTGTTTTCCCGGGCAAAAGCCTTTGTCATGACCAGGTAGGACCTTGGTCCTTAAGGGCAGGATTCCGGCTGGATTTCCACGAATATCAAGATGCCACCCAGGGTCAAGCTGCCACCTGTGACAACTCGGGCTGCTTTGAGAGTGCCCATGGAACTCTGCAAACTGAGACCATGAACCTGGGGTTCTGAGTTTTTTTTCTCCGGGCAGAAGCATTTCCAGTGCAGGTAGGCCCTTGGTCCTTAAGGGCAGGCTGCCGGGTGAATTTCCACGAATATCAAGATGCTGCCCAGGGACAAGCTGCCACTTGTGCCCACTCGCGCTGCTTTGAGGGTGCCCACGGAGCTCTGCAAACTGAGACCAGGAACGTAGGTTTGTGGGTTTTGTTTTCCAGGGCAGAATCCTCTCTCAGTGCCAGGTGGGCCCTTGATCCTTAGGGGCAGGCTGGCAGCAAGATTTCCACGAATATCAAGATGCTGCCCAGGGACAAGCTGCCACCTGTGCCAACTCGGGCTGCTTTGAGAGTGCCCATGGTGCTCTGCAAACTGAGACCAGGAACGTGGGGTGCTGGGTTTTGTTTTCCAGGGCAGTAGCCTTTGTCAGTGCCAGGTGGGCCCTTGTTCCTCAGGGGCAGGCTGCCGGCTGGATTTCCACGAATATCAAAATGCCGCCCAGGGACAAGCTGCCACCTGTGCCAACTCGGGCAGCTTTGAGAGTGCCCATGGAGCTCTGCAAACTGAGATGTGGAACGAGGGGTGCTGGGTTTTGTTTTCCGGGGCAGAAGCCTTTGTCAGTACCAGGTAGGACCTTGGTCCTTAAGGGCAGGCTGCCGGCTGGATTTCCACGTATATCAAGATGCTGCCCAGGGTCACGTTGCCACCTGTGCAAACTCGGGCTGCTTTGAGAGTGCCCACGGAGCTCTTCAAACTGACAGAATGTATGTGGGGTTATGGGTTTTGTTTTCCCGGGCAGAAGCCTTTGTCAGTACCAAGTAGGCCCGCAGCCCTTAGAGGCAGTCTCCCTCCTGGATTTCCACGCATATCAACATGCCACCCAGGGACAAGCTGCCACCTGTGACAACTCGGGCTGCTTTGAGAGTGCCCATGGAGCTCTGCAAAGTGAGACCAGGAACTTGCCTTGGTGAGTTTTGTTTCCCCGGGCAGAAGACTTTGTCAGTACCAAGTAGGCCCTTGTTCCTCAGGGGCAGGCTGCCGGGTGAATTTCCACGAATATCAAGATGCTGCCCAGGGACAAGCTGCCACTTGTGCCAACTTGGGCTGCTTTGAGAGTTCCCATGGAGCTCTGCAAACTGAGACCAGAAACGTGGGGTGCTGGGTTTTGTTTTCGCAGGCAGAAGCCTTTGTCAGTACCAGGTAGGCCCTTCGTCCTTAAGGGCAGACTGCCGGCTAGATTTCCACGAATATCAAGATGCTGCCCAGGGACAAGCTGCCACCTGTGCCAACTCGGGCTGCTTTGAGAGTGCCCATGGAGCTCTGCAAACTGAGACTAGAAACATGGGGTGCTGGGTTTTGTTTTCCGGGCAGAAGCCTTTGTCAGTGCCAGTTGGGCCCTTGTTCCTAAGGGGCAGGCTGGCAGCAAGATTTCCACGAATATCAAGATGCTGCCCAGGGACAAGCTGCCACCTGTGCCAACTCGCGCTGCTTTGAGAGTGCCCATGGTGCTCTGCAAACTGAGACCAGGAACGTGGGGTGCTGGGTTTTGTTTTCCCAGGGCAGTAGCCTTTGTCAGTGCCAGGTGGGCCCTTGTTCCTCAGGGGCAGGCTGCCGGCTGGATTTCCACGAATATCAAAATGCCGCCCAGGGACAAGCTGCCACCTGTGCCAACTCGGGCAGCTTTGAGTGTGCCCATGGAGCTCTGCAAACTGAGATGTGGAACGAGGGGTGCTGGGTTTTGTTTTCCGGGGCAGAAGCCTTTGTCAGTTCCATGTAGGACCTTGGTCCTTAAGGGCAGGCAGCCTGCTGGATTTCCACGTATATCAAGATGCTGCCCAGGGTCACGTTGCCACCTGTGCCAACTCGGGCTGCTTTGAGAGTGCCCACGGAGCTCTTCAAACTGACAGAAAGTATGTGGGGTTATGGGTTTTGTTTTCCAGGGCAGAAGCCTTTGTCAGTACCAAGTAGGCCCGCAGCCCTTAGAGGCAGTCTCCCCTCCTGGATTTCCACGCATATCAAGATGCCACCCAGGGACAAGCTGCCACCTGTGACAACTCGGGCTGCTTTGAGAGTGCCCATGGAGCTCTGCAAAGTGAGACCAGGAACTTGCCTTGGTGAGTTTTGTTTCCCCGGGCAGAAGACTTTGTCAGTACCAAGTAGGCCCTTGTTCCTCAGGGGCAGGCTGCCGGGTGAATTTCCACGAATATCAAGATGCTGCCCAGGGACAAGCTGCACCTGTGCCAACTCGGGCTGCTTTGAGAGTGCCCATTGGAGCTCTGCAAACTGAGACTAGAAACATGGCGTGCTGGGTTTTGTTTTCCCGGGCAGAAGCCTTTGTCAGTACCAGTTGGGCCCTTGTTCCTCAGGGGCAGGCTGCCGGCTGGATGTCCACGAATATCAAGATGCCGCCCAGGGACAAGCTGCCACCAGTGCCAACTCGGGCTTCTTTGAGAGTGCCCATGGAGCTCTGCAAACTGAGACCAGAAACATGGGGTGCTGGGTTTTGTTTTCCGGGCAGAAGCCTTTGTCAGTACCGAGGTCGGCCCTTGGCCCTTGGGTGCCGGCTGCCTGCAGGATTTCCACGAATATCTAGATGCCGCCCAGGGACAAGCTGCCACCTGTGCCAACTCGGGCTGCTTTGAGAGTACCCACGGAGCTCTGCAAACTGAGATGCGGAACGTGGCTGGTGGGTTTTGTTTCCCTGGGCCAGAACCCTTTGTCAGTACCAGGAGGGCCCTTGTTCCTCAGGGGCAGGCTGCCGGGTGAATTTCCACGAATATCAAGATGCTGCCCAGGGACAAGCTGCCACTTGTGCCAACTTGCGCTGCTTTGAGGGTGCCCACGGAGCTCTGCAAACTGAGACCAGGAACGTAGGGTTGTGGGTTTTGTTTCCCTGGGCAGAAGCCTTTGTCAGTACCAGGTAGGCCCTTGTTCCCTAGGGGCAGGCTGGCAGCAAGATTTCCACGAATATCAAGATGCTGCCCAGGGGACAAGCTGCCACCTGTGCCAACTCAGGCTGCTTTGAGAGTGCCCATGGAGCTCTGCAAACTGAGACCATGAACATGGGGTGCTTAGTTATGTATCTCCGGGCAGAAGCCTTTGTCAGTACCAGGTAGGCCCTTGGCCCTTGGGGGCCAGCTGCCTGCAGGATTTCCACGAATATCAAGATGCCGCCAGGGACTAGCTGCCACCTGTGCCACTCGCGCTGCTTTGAGAGCGCCAATGGTGCTCTGCAAACTGAGACCAGAAATGTGGGGTTCTGGGTTTTGTTTTCCTGGGCAGAAGCCTTTGTCAGTACCAAGTAGCCCTTGTTCCTTAGGGACAGCCTGGCAGCAAGATTTCCACGAATATCAAGATGCTGCCCAGGGACAAGCTGCCACTTGTGCCAACTCAGGCTGCTTTGAGAGTGCCCACGAAATTCTTCAAACTGAGATGTGGAACGTGGGTTTGTGCGTTTTGTTTTCCCGGGCAGAAACATTTGCAGTACCAGGTAGGCCCTCGGCCCTTTGGGGGAGGCTGGCACCAGGATTTCCACGAAAATCAAGTTTCGCCAGGGACAAGCTGCCACCTGTGCCAACTCGCGTTGCTTTGAGAGTGCCCACGGAGCTCTGCAAACTGTGACCAGGACCGTGGGGTGCTGAGTTTTGTTTTCCAGGGCAGAAGCCTTCGTCATTACCAGGTCGTCCCTTGGCCCTTGGGGGCCGGCTGCCTGCTGGATTTCCACGAATATCAAGATGCTGCCCAAGGAGGAGCTGCCACCTGTGCCAATCGGGCTGCTTTGAGAGTGCCCATGGTGCTCTGCAAACTGAGATGTGGAACGTGGGTTTGTGCGTTTTGTTTTCCAGGGCAGAAGCTTTGTCAGTACCAGGAGGGCCCTTGTTCCTCAGGGGGCAGGATGCCGGCTGAATTTCCACAAATATCAAGATGCTGCCCAGGGACAAGCTACCACTTGTGCCAACTCGCGCTGCTTTGAGGGTGCCCACGGAGCTCGGCAAACTGAGACCAGGAACGTAGGGTTGTGGGTTTTGTTTTCCCGGGCAGAAGCCTCTCTCAGTACCAGGTAGGCCCTTGTTCCATAGGGGCAGGATGACAGCAAGATTTCCACGAATATCAAGATGCCACCCAGGGACAAGCTGCCACCTGTGGCAAATCAGGCTGCTTTGAGAGTGCCCACGGAGCTCTTCAAACTGAGACCATGAACCTGGGGTGCTGAGTTTTGTTTCTCCGGGCAGAAGCATTTGCAGTGCCAGGTAGGCCCTTGGTCCTTAAGGGCAGGCAGCCTGCTGGATTTCCATGAATATCAAGACGCCGCCCAGGCACAAGCTGCCACCTGTGACAACTCGGGCTGCTTTGAGAGTGCCCACGGAGCTCTGCAAACTGAGAGAAAGTATGTGGGGTTATGGGTTTTGTTTTCCCGGGCAGAAGCCTTTGTCAGTACCACGTAGGCCCTTGGACCTTGGGGGCCAGCTGCCTGCAGGATTTCCACGAGTATCAAGATGCCGCCCAGGGACAAGCTGCCACCTGTGCCAACTCGCGCTGCTTTGAGAGTGCCCACAGAGCTCTTCAAACTGAGGGAAAGTATGTGGGGTTCTGGGTTTTGTTTTCCCGGGCAGAAGCCTTTGTCAGTACCAAGTAGGCCCTCGGCCCTTAGAGGCAGTCTGCCTGCTGGATTTCCACGCATATCAAAATGCCACCCAGGGACAAGCTGCCACCTGTGACAACTCGGGCTGCTTTGAGAGTGCCCATGGAGCTCTGCAAAATGAGACCAGGAACTTGCCTTGGTGAGTTTTGTTTCCCCGGGCAGATGCCTTTGTCAGTACCAGGAGGGCCCTTGTTCCTCAGGGGCAGGCTGCCGGCTGAATTTCCACGAATATCAAGATGCTGCCCAGGGACAAGCTGCCACTTGTGCCAACTCGGGCTGCTTTGGGAGTGCCCATGGAACTCTGCAAACTGAGACCATGAACCTGGGGTTCTGAGTTTTTTTTCTCCGGGCAGAAGCATTTCCAGTGCAGGTAGGCCCTTGGTCCTTAAGGGCAGGCTGCCGGGTGAATTTCCACGAATATCAAGATGCTGCCCAGGGACAAGCTGCCACTTGTGCCAACTCGCGCTGCTTTGAGGGTGCCCACGGAGCTCTGCAAACTGAGACCAGGGACGTAGGTTTGTGGGTTTTGTTTTCCAGGGCAGAATCCTCTCTCAGTGCCAGGTGGGCCCTTGTTCCTTAGGGGCAGGCTGGCAGCAAGATTTCCACGAATATCAAGATGCTGCCCAGGGACAAGCTGCCACCTGTGCCAACTCGGGCTGCTTTGAGAGTGCCCATGGTGCTCTGCAAACTGAGACCAGGAACGTGGGGTGCTGGGTTTTGTTTTCCAGGGCAGTAGCCTTTGTCAGTGCCAGGTGGGCCCTTGTTCCTCAGGGGCAGGCTGCCGGCTGGATTTCCACGAATATCAAAATGCCGCCCAGGGACAAGCTGCCACCTGTGCCAACTCGGGCAGCTTTGAGAGTGCCCCATGGAGCTCTGCAAACTGAGATGTGGAACGAGGGGTGCTGGGTTTTGTTTTCCGGGGCAGAAGCCTTTGTCAGTACCAGGTAGGACCTTGGTCCTTAAGGGCAGGCTGCCGGCTGGATTTCCACGTATATCAAGATGCTGCCCAGGGTCACGTTGCCACCTGTGCAAACTCGGGCTGCTTTGAGAGTGCCCACGGAGCTCTTCAAACTGACAGAATGTATGTGGGGTTATGGGTTTTGTTTTCCAGGGCAGAAGCCTTTGTCAGTACCAAGTAGGCCCGCAGCCTTTAGAGGCAATCTCCCTCCTGGATTTCCACGCATATCAAGATGCCACCCAGGGACAAGCTGCCACCTGTGACAACTCGGGCTGCTTTGAGAGTGCCCATGGAGCTCTGCAAAGTGAGACCAGGAACTTGCCTTGGTGAGTTTTGTTTCCCCGGGCAGAAGACTTTGTCAGTACCAAGTAGGCCCTTGTTCCTCAGGGGCAGGCTGCCGGGTGAATTTCCACGAATATCAAGATGCTGCCCAGGGACAAGCTGCCACTTGTGCCAACTCGGGCTGCTTTGAGAGTTCCCATGGAGCTCTGCAAACTGAGACCAGAAACGTGGGGTGCTGGGTTTTGTTTTCCCAGGCAGAAGCCTTTGTCAGTACCAGGTAGGCCCTTCGTCCTTAAGGGCAGACTGCCGGCTAGATTTCCACGAATATCAAGATGCTGCCCAGGGACAAGCTGCCACCTGTGCCAACTCGGGCTGCTTTGAGAGTGCCCATGGAGCTCTGCAAACTGAGACTAGAAACATGGGGTGCTGGGTTTTGTTTTCCCGGGCAGAAGCCTTTGTCAGTACCAGTTGGGCCCTTGTTCCTCAGGGGCAGGCTGCCGGCTGGATGTCCACGAATATCAAGATGCCGCCCAGGGACAAGCTGCCACCTGTGCCAACTCGGGCAGCTTTGAGAGTGCCCATGGAGCTCTGCAAACTGAGACCAGAAACGAGGGGTGCTGGGTTTTGTTTTCCCGGGCAGAAGCCTTTGTCAGTACCAGGTCGGCCCTTGGCCCTTGGGGGCCGGCTGCCTGCAGGATTTCCACGAATATCAAGATGCCGCCCAGGGACAAGCTGCCACCTGTGCCAACTCGGGCTGCTTTGAGAGTACCCACGGAGCTCTGCAAACTGAGATGCGGAACGTGGGGTGGTGGGTTTTGTTTCCCTGGGCAGAACCCTTTGTCAGTACCAGGAGGGCCCTTGTTCCTCAGGGGCAGGCTGCCGGGTGAATTTCCACGAATATCAAGATGCTGCCCAGGGACATGCTGCCACTTGTGCCAACTTGCGCTGCTTTGAGGGTGCCCACGGAGCTCTGCAAACTGAGACCAGGAACGTAGGGTTGTGGGTTTTGTTTCCCTGGGCAGAAGCCTTTGTCAGTACCAGGTAGGCCCTTGTTCCCTAGGGGCAGGCTGGCAGCAAGATTTCCACGAATATCAAGATGCTGCCCAGGGACAAGCTGCCACCTGTGCCAACTCGGGCTGCTTTGAGAGTGCCCATGGAGCTCTGCAAACTGAGACCATGAACATGGGGTGCTTAGTTATGTATCTCCGGGCAGAAGCCTTTGTCAGTACCAGGTAGGCCGTTGGCCCTTTGGGGCCAGCTGCCTGCAGGATTTCCACGAATATCAAGATGCCGCCCAGGGACAAGCTGCCACCTGTGCCAACTCGCGCTGCTTTGAGAGTGCCAATGGTGCTCTGCAAACTGAGACCAGAAATGTGGGGTGCTGGGTTTTGTTTTCCCGGGCAGAAGCCTTTGTCAGTACCAAGTAGGCCCTTGTTCCTTAGGGACAGCCTGGCAGCAAGATTTCCACGAATATCAAGATGCTGCCCAGGGACAAGCTGCCACTTGTGCCAACTCAGGCTGCTTTGAGAGTGCCCACGAAATTCTTCAAACTGAGATGTGGAACGTGGGTTTGTGCGTTTTGTTTTCCCGGGCAGAAACATTTGCAGTACCAGGTAGGCCCTCGGCCCTTTGGGGGAGGCTGGCACCAGGATTTCCACGAAAATCAAGTTTCCGCCCAGGGACAAGCTGCCACCAGTGCCAACTCGCGTTGCTTTGAGAGTGCCCACGGAGCTCTGCAAACTGTGACCAGGACCGTGGGGTGCTGAGTTTTGTTTTCCCGGGCAGAAGCATTTGCAGTGCCAGGTAGGCCCTTGGTCCTTAAGGGCAGGCAGCCTGCTGGATTTCCATGAATATCAAGACGCCGCCCAGGCACAAGCTGCCACCTGTGACAACTCGGGCTGCTTTGAGAGTGCCCACGGAGCTCTGCAAACTGAGAAAAAGTATGTGGGGTTATGGGTTTTGTTTTCCCGGGCAGAAGCCTTTGTCAGTACCACGTAGGCCCTTGGACCTTGGGGGCCAGCTGCCTGCAGGATTTCCACGAGTATCAAGATGCCGCCCAGGGACAAGCTGCCACCTGTGCCAACTCGGGCTGCTTTGAGAGTGCCCACAGAGCTCTTCAAACTGAGGGAAAGTATGTGGGGTTCTGGGTTTTGTTTTCCCGGGCAGAAGCCTTTGTCAGTACCAAGTAGGCCCTCGGCCCTTAGAGGCAGTCTGCCTGCTGGATTTCCACGCATATCAAAATGCCACCCAGGGACAAGCTGCCACCTGTGACAACTCGGGCTGCTTTGAGAGTGCCCATGGAGCTCTGCAAAATGAGACCAGGAACTTGCCTTGGTGAGTTTTGTTTCCCCGGGCAGATGCCTTTGTCAGTACCAGGAGGGCCCTTGTTCCTCAGGGGCAGGCTGCCGGCTGAATTTCCACGAATATCAAGATGCTGCCCAGGGACAAGCTGCCACTTGTGCCAACTCGCGGTGCTTTGACGGTGCCCACGGAGCTCTGCAAACTGAGACCTGGAACGTAGGGTTGTGCGTTTTGTTTTCCCGGGCAGAAGCCTCTCTCAGTACCAGGTAGGCCCTTGTTCCTTAGGGGCAGGCTGGCAGCAAGATTTCCACGAATATCAAGATGCTGCCCAGGGACAAGCTGCCACCTGTGCCAACTCGGGCTGCTTTGAGAGTGCCCATGAAGCTCTGCAAACTGAGAGCAGAAACATGGGGTGCTGGGTTTTGTTTTCCAGGGCAGTAGCCTTTGTCAGTGCCAGTTGGGCCCTTGATCCTCAGGGACAGGCTGCCGGCTGGATTTCCACGAATATCAAAATGCTGCCCAGGGTCAAGCTGCCACCTGCGACAACTCGGGCTGCTTTGGGAGTGCCCATGGAACTCTGCAAACTGAGACCATGAACCTGGGGTTCTGAGTTTTTTTTCTCCGGGCAGAAGCATTTCCAGTGCAGGTAGGCCCTTGGTCCTTAAGGGCAGGCTGCCGGGTGAATTTCCACGAATATCAAGATGCTGCCCAGGGACAAGCTGCCACTTGTGCCAACTCGCGCTGCTTTGAGGGTGCCCACGGAGCTCTGCAAACTGAGACCAGGAACGTAGGTTTGTGGGTTTTGTTTTCCAGGGCAGAACCCTCTCTCAGTGCCAGGTGGGCCCTTGTTCCTAAGGGGCAGGCTGGCAGCAAGATTTCCACGAATATCAAGATGCTGCCCAGGGACAAGCTGCCACCTGTGCCAACTCGGGCTGCTTTGAGAGTGCCCATGGTGCTCTGCAAACTGAGACCAGGAACGTGGGGTGCTGGGTTTTGTTTTCCAGGGCAGTAGCCTTTGTCAGTGCCAGGTGGGTCCTTGTTCCTCAGGGGCAGGCTGCCGGCTGGATTTCCACGAATATCAAAATGCCGCCCAGGGACAAGCTGCCACCTGTGCCAACTCGGGCAGCTTTGAGAGTGCCCATGGAGCTCTGCAAACTGAGATGTGGAACGAGGGGTGCTGGGTTTTGTTTTCCGGGGCAGAAGCCTTTGTCAGTACCAGGTAGGACCTTGGTCCTTAAGGGCAGGCTGCCGGCTGGATTTCCACGTATATCAAGATGCTGCCCAGGGTCACGTTGCCACCTGTGCAAACTCGGGCTGCTTTGAGAGTGCCCACGGAGCTCTTCAAACTGACAGAATGTATGTGGGGTATGGGTTTTGTTTTCCAGGGCAGAAGCCTTTGTCAGTACCAAGTAGGCCCGCAGCCCTTAGAGGCAGTCTCCCTCCTGGATTTCCACGCATATCAAGATGCCACCCAGGGACAAGCTGCCACCTGTGACAACTCGGGCTGCTTTGAGAGTGCCCATGGAGCTCTGCAAAGTGAGACCAGGAACTTGCCTTGGTGAGTTTTGTTTCCCCGGGCAGAAGACTTTGTCAGTACCAAGTAGGCCCTTGTTCCTCAGGGGCAGGCTGCCGGGTGAATTTCCACGAATATCAAGATGCTGCCCAGGGACAAGCTGCCACTTGTGCCAACTCGGGCTGCTTTGAGAGTTCCCATGGAGCTCTGCAAACTGAGACCAGAAACGTGGGGTGCTGGGTTTTGTTTTCCCAGGCAGAAGCCTTTGTCAGTACCAGGTAGGCCCTTCGTCCTTAAGGGCAGACTGCCGGCTAGATTTCCACGAATATCAAGATGCTGCCCAGGGACAAGCTGCCACCTGTGCCAACTCGCGCTGCTTTGAGAGTGCCCATGAAGCTCTGCAAACTGAGAGCAGAAACATGGGGTGCTGGGTTTTGTTTTCCCGGGCAAAAGCCTTTGTCAGTACCAGGTAGGACCTTGGTCCTTAAGGGCAGCCTTCCGGCTGGATTTCCACGAATATCAAGATGCTGCCCAGGGTCAAGCTGCCACCTGTGACAACTCGGGCTGCTTTGAGGGTGCCCACGGAGCTCTGCAAACTGAGACCAGGAACGTAGGGTTGTGGGTTTTGTTTCCCTGGGCAGAAGCCTTTGTCAGTACCAGGTAGGCCCTTGTTCCCTAGGGGCAGGCTGGCAGCAAGATTTCCACGAATATCAAGATGCTGCCCAGGGACAAGCTGCCACCTGTGCCAACTCGGGCTGCTTTGAGAGTGCCCATGGAGCTCTGCAAACTGAGACCATGAACATGGGGTGCTTAGTTATGTATCTCCGGGCAGAAGCCTTTGTCAGTACCAGGTAGGCCCTTGGCCATTGCGGGCCAGCTGCCTGCAGGATTTCCACGAATATCAAGATGCCGCCCAGGGACTAGCTGCCACCTGTGCCAACTCGCGCTGCTTTGAGAGTGCCAATGGTGCTCTGCAAACTGAGACCAGAAATGTGGGGTGCTGGGTTTTGTTTTCCCGGGCAGAAGCCTTTGTCAGTACCAAGTAGGCCCTTGTTCCTTAGGGACAGCCTGGCAGCAAGATTTCCACGAATATCAAGATGCTGCCCAGGGACAAGCTGCCACTTGTGCCAACTCAGGCTGCTTTGAGAGTGCCCACGAAATTCTTCAAACTGAGATGTGGAACGTGGGTTTGTGCGTTTTGTTTTCCCGGGCAGAAACATTTGCAGTACCAGGTAGGCCCTCGGCCCTTTGGGGGAGGCTGGCACCAGGATTTCCACGAAAATCAAGTTTCCGCCCAGGGACAAGCTGCCACCAGTGCCAACTCGCGTTGCTTTGAGAGTGCCCACGGAGCTCTGCAAACTGTGACCAGGACCGTGGGGTGCTGAGTTTTGTTTTCCAGGGCAGAAGCCTTCGTCATTACCAGGTCGTCCCTTGGCCCTTGGGGGCCGGCTGCCTGCTGGATTTCCACGAATATCAAGATGCTGCCCCAGGAGGAGCTGCCACCTGTGCCAACTCGGGCTGCTTTGAGAGTGCCCACGGAGCTCTTCAAACTGAGACCATGAACCTGGGGTGCTGAGTTTTGTTTCTCCGGGCAGAAGCATTTGCAGTGCCAGGTAGGCCCTTGGTCCTTAAGGGCAGGCAGCCTGCTGGATTTCCATGAATATCAAGACGCCGCCCAGGCACAAGCTGCCACCTGTGACAACTCGGGCTGCTTTGAGAGTGCCCACGGAGCTCTGCAAACTGAGAGAAAGTATGTGGGGTTATGGGTTTTGTTTTCCCGGGCAGAAGCCTTTGTCAGTACCACGTAGGCCCTTGGACCTTGGGGGCCAGCTGCCTGCAGGATTTCCACGAGTATCAAGATGCCGCCCAGGGACAAGCTGCCACCTGTGCCAACTCGGGCTGCTTTGAGAGTGCCCACAGAGCTCTTCAAACTGAGGGAAAGTATGTGGGGTTCTGGGTTTTGTTTTCCCGGGCAGAAGCCTTTGTCAGTACCAAGTAGGCCCTCGGCCCTTAGAGGCAGTCTGCCTGCTGGATTTCCACGCATATCAAAATGCCACCCAGGGACAAGCTGCCACCTGTGACAACTCGGGCTGCTTTGGGAGTGCCCATGGAGCTCTGCAAACTGAGACCAGAAACATGGGGTGCTGGGTTTTGTTTTCCAGGGCAGATGCCTTTGTCAGTACCAGGAGGGCCCTTGTTCCTCAGGGGCAGGCTGCCGGCTGAATTTCCATGAATATCAAGATGCTGCCCAGGGACAAGCTGCCACTTGTGCCAACTCGCGCTGCTTTGACGGTGCCCACGGAGCTCTGCAAACTGAGACCTGGAACGTAGGGTTGTGGGTTTTGTTTTCCCGGGCAGAAGCCTCTCTCAGTACCAGGTAGGCCCTTGTTCCTTAGGGGCAGGCTGGCAGCAAGATTTCCACGAATATCAAGATGCTGCCCAGGGACAAGCTGCCACCTGTGCCAACTCGGGCTGCTTTGAGAGTGCCCATGAAGCTCTGCAAACTGAGAGCAGAAACATGGGGTGCTGGGTTTTGTTTTCCAGGGCAGTAGCCTTTGTCAGTGCCAGTTGGGCCCTTGATCCTCAGAGACAGGCTGCCGGCTGGATTTCCACGAATATCAAAATGCCGCCCAGGGACAAGCTGCCACCTGTGCCAACCCGGGCTGCTTTGAGAGTGCCCATGGAGCTCTGCAAACTGAGATGTGGAACGTGGGATGCTGAGTTTTGTTTTCCCGGGCAAAAGCCTTTGTCATTACCAGGTAGGACCTTGGTCCTTAAGGGCAGGCTTCCGGCTGGATTTCCACGAATATCAAGATGCTGCCCAGGGTCAAGCTGCCACCTGTGACAACTCGGGCTGCTTTGAGAGTGCCCATGGAACTCTGCAAACTGAGACCATGAACCTGGGGTTCTGAGTTTTTTTTCTCCGGGCAGAAGCATTTCCAGTGCAGGTAGGCCCTTGGTCCTTAAGGGCAGGCTGCCGGGTGAATTTCCACGAATATCAAGATGCTGCCCAGGGACAAGCTGCCACTTGTGCCCACTCGCGCTGCTTTGAGGGTGCCCACGGAGCTCTGCAAACTGAGACCAGGAACGTAGGTTTGTGGGTTTTGTTTTCCAGGGCAGAATCGTCTCTCAGTGCCAGGTGGGCCCTTGATCCTTAGGGGCAGGCTGGCAGCAAGATTTCCACGAATATCAAGATGCTGCCCAGGGACAAGCTGCCACCTGTGCCAACTCGGGCTGCTTTGAGAGTGCCCATGGTGCTCTGCAAACTGAGACCAGGAACGTGGGGTGCTGGGTTTTGTTTTCCAGGGCAGTAGCCTTTGTCAGTGCCAGGTGGGCCCTTGTTCCTCAGGGGCAGGCTGCCGGCTGGATTTCCACGAATATCAAAATGCCGCCCCAGGGACAAGCTGCCACCTGTGCCAACTCGGGCAGCTTTGAGAGTGCCCATGGAGCTCTGCAAACTGAGATGTGGAACGAGGGGTGCTGGGTTTTGTTTTTCCGGGGCAGAAGCCTTTGTCAGTACCAGGTAGGACCTTGGTCCTTAAGGGCAGGCTGCCGGCTGGATTTCCACGTATATCAAGATGCTGCCCAGGGTCACGTTGCCACCTGTGCAAACTCGGGCTGCTTTGAGAGTGCCCACGGAGCTCTTCAAACTGACAGAATGTATGTGGGGTTATGGGTTTTGTTTTCCCGGGCAGAAGCCTTTGTCAGTACCAAGTAGGCCCGCAGCCCTTAGAGGCAGTCTCCCTCCTGGATTTCCACGCATATCAAGATGCCACCCAGGGACAAGCTGCCACCTGTGACAACTCGGGCTGCTTTGAGAGTGCCCATGGAGCTCTGCAAAGTGAGACCAGGAACTTGCCTTGGTGAGTTTTGTTTCCCCGGGCAGAAGACTTTGTCAGTACCAAGTAGGCCCTTGTTCCTCAGGGGCAGGCTGCCGGGTGAATTTCCACGAATATCAAGATGCTGCCCAGGGACAAGCTGCCACTTGTGCCAACTCGGGCTGCTTTGAGAGTTCCCATGGAGCTCTGCAAACTGAGACCAGAAACGTGGGGTGCTGGGTTTTGTTTTCGCAGGCAGAAGCCTTTGTCAGTACCAGGTAGGCCCTTCGTCCTTAAGGGCAGACTGCCGGCTAGATTTCCACGAATATCAAGATGCTGCCCAGGGACAAGCTGCCACCTGTGCCAACTCGGGCTGCTTTGAGAGTGCCCATGGAGCTCTGCAAACTGAGACTAGAAACATGGGGGTGCTGGGTTTTGTTTTCCCGGGCAGAAGCCTTTGTCAGTGCCAGTTGGGCCCTTGTTCCTAAGGGGCAGGCTGGCAGCAAGATTTCCACGAATATCAAGATGCTGCCCAGGGACAAGCTGCCACCTGTGCCAACTCGGGCTGCTTTGAGAGTGCCCATGGTGCTCTGCAAACTGAGACCAGGAACGTGGGGTGCTGGGTTTTGTTTTCCAGGGCAGTAGCCTTTGTCAGTGCCAGGTGGGCCCTTGTTCCTCAGGGGCAGGCTGCCGGCTGGATTTCCACGAATATCAAAATGCCGCCCAGGGACAAGCTGCCACCTGTGCCAACTCGGGCAGCTTTGAGTGTGCCCATGGAGCTCTGCAAACTGAGATGTGGAACGAGGGGTGCTGGGTTTTGTTTTCCGGGGCAGAAGCCTTTGTCAGTTCCATGTAGGACCTTGGTCCTTAAGGGCAGGCAGCCTGCTGGATTTCCACGTATATCAAGATGCTGCCCAGGGTCACGTTGCCACCTGTGCCAACTCGGGCTGCTTTGAGAGTGCCCACGGAGCTCTTCAAACTGACAGAAAGTATGTGGGGTTATGGGTTTTGTTTTCCAGGGCAGAAGCCTTTGTTAGTACCAAGTAGGCCCGCAGCCCTTAGAGGCAGTCTCCCTCCTGGATTTCCACGCATATCAAGATGCCACCCAGGGACAAGCTGCCACCTGTGACAACTCGGGCTGCTTTGAGAGTGCCCATGGAGCTCTGCAAAGTGAGACCAGGAACTTGCCTTGGTGAGTTTTGTTTCCCCGGGCAGAAGACTTTGTCAGTACCAAGTAGGCCCTTGTTCCTCAGGGGCAGGCTGCCGGGTGAATTTCCACGAATATCAAGATGCTGCCCAGGGACAAGCTGCCACCTGTGCCAACTCGGGCTGCTTTGAGAGTGCCCATGGAGCTCTGCAAACTGAGACTAGAAACATGGCGTGCTGGGTTTTGTTTTCCCGGGCAGAAGCCTTTGTCAGTACCAGTTGGGCCCTTGTTCCTCAGGGGCAGGCTGCCGGCTGGATGTCCACGAATATCAAGATGCCGCCCAGGGACAAGCTGCCACCAGTGCCAACTCGGGCTTCTTTGAGAGTGCCCATGGAGCTCTGCAAACTGAGACCAGAAACATGGGGTGCTGGGTTTTGTTTTCCCGGGCAGAAGCCTTTGTCAGTACCAGGTCGGCCCTTGGCCCTTGGGTGCCGGCTGCCTGCAGGATTTCCACGAATATCTAGATGCCGCCCAGGGACAAGCTGCCACCTGTGCCAACTCGGGCTGCTTTGAGAGTACCCACGGAGCTCTGCAAACTGAGATGCGGAACGTGGGCTGGTGGGTTTTGTTTCCCTGGGCAGAACCCTTTGTCAGTACCAGGAGGGCCCTTGTTCCTCAGGGGCAGGCTGCCGGGTGAATTTCCACGAATATCAAGATGCTGCCCAGGGACAAGCTGCCACTTGTGCCAACTTGCGCTGCTTGAGGGTGCCCACGGAGCTCTGCAAACTGAGACCAGGAACGTAGGGTTGTGGGTTTTGTTTCCCTGGGCAGAAGCCTTTGTCAGTACCAGGTAGGCCCTTGTTCCCTAGGGGCAGGCTGGCAGCAAGATTTCCACGAATATCAAGATGCTGCCCAGGGACAAGCTGCCACCTGTGCCAACTCAGGCTGCTTTGAGAGTGCCCATGGAGCTCTGCAAACTGAGACCATGAACATGGGGTGCTTAGTTATGTATCTCCGGGCAGAAGCCTTTGTCAGTACCAGGTAGGCCCTTGGCCCTTGGGGGCCAGCTGCCTGCAGGATTTCCACGAATATCAAGATGCCGCCCAGGGACTAGCTGCCACCTGTGCCAACTCGCGCTGCTTTGAGAGCGCCAATGGTGCTCTGCAAACTGAGACCAGAAATGTGGGGTTCTGCGTTTTGTTTTCCTGGGCAGAAGCCTTTGTCAGTACCAAGTAGGCCCTTGTTCCTTAGGGACAGCCTGGCAGCAAGATTTCCACGAATATCAAGATGCTGCCCAGGGACAAGCTGCCACTTGTGCCAACTCAGGCTGCTTTGAGAGTGCCCACGAAATTCTTCAAACTGAGATGTGGAACGTGGGTTTGTGCGTTTTGTTTTCCCGGGCAGAAACATATGCAGTACCAGGTAGGCCCTCGGCCCTTTGGGGGAGGCTGGCACCAGGATTTCCACGAAAATCAAGTTTCCGCCCAGGGACAAGCTGCCACCTGTGCCAACTCGCGTTGCTTTGAGAGTGCCCACGGAGCTCTGCAAACTGTGACCAGGACCGTGGGGTGCTGAGTTTTGTTTTCCAGGGCAGAAGCCTTCGTCATTACCAGGTCGTCCCTTGGCCCTTGGGGGCCGGCTGCCTGCTGGATTTCCACGAATATCAAGATGCTGCCCAAGGAGGAGCTGCCACCTGTGCCAACTTGGGCTGCTTTGAGAGTGCCCATGGTGCTCTGCAAACTGAGATGTGGAACGTGGGTTTGTGCGTTTTGTTTTCCAGGGCAGAAGCCTTTGTCAGTACCAGGAGGGCCCTTGTTCCTCAGGGGCAGGATGCCGGCTGAATTTCCACAAATATCAAGATGCTGCCCAGGGACAAGCTACCACTTGTGCCAACTCGCGCTGCTTTGAGGGTGCCCACGGAGCTCGGCAAACTGAGACCAGGAACGTAGGGTTGTGGGTTTTGTTTTCCCGGGCAGAAGCCTCTCTCAGTACCAGGTAGGCCCTTGTTCCATAGGGGCAGGATGACAGCAAGATTTCCACGAATATCAAGATGCCACCCAGGGACAAGCTGCCACCTGTGGCAAATCAGGCTGCTTTGAGAGTGCCCACGGAGCTCTTCAAACTGAGACCATGAACCTGGGGTGCTGAGTTTTGTTTCTCCGGGCAGAAGCATTTGCAGTGCCAGGTAGGCCCTTGGTCCTTAAGGGCAGGCAGCCTGCTGGATTTCCATGAATATCAAGACGCCGCCCAGGCACAAGCTGCCACCTGTGACAACTCGGGCTGCTTTGAGAGTGCCCACGGAGCTCTGCAAACTGAGAGAAAGTATGTGGGGTTATGGGTTTTGTTTTCCCGGGCAGAAGCCTTTGTCAGTACCACGTAGGCCCTTGGACCTTGGGGGCCAGCTGCCTGCAGGATTTCCACGAGTATCAAGATGCCGCCCAGGGACAAGCTGCCACCTGTGCCAACTCGCGCTGCTTTGAGAGTGCCCACAGAGCTCTTCAAACTGAGGGAAAGTATGTGGGGTTCTGGGTTTTGTTTTCCCGGGCAGAAGCCTTTGTCAGTACCAAGTAGGCCCTCGGCCCTTAAAGGCAGTCTGCCTGCTGGATTTCCACGCATATCAAAATGCCACCCAGGGACAAGCTGCCACCTGTGACAACTCGGGCTGCTTTGAGAGTGCCCATGGAGCTCTGCAAAATGAGACCAGGAACTTGCCTTGGTGAGTTTTGTTTCCCCGGGCAGATGCCTTTGTCAGTACCAGGAGGGCCCTTGTTCCTCAGGGGCAGGCTGCCGGCTGAATTTCCACGAATATCAAGATGCTGCCCAGGGACAAGCTGCCACTTGTGCCAACTCGGGCTGCTTTGGGAGTGCCCATGGAACTCTGCAAACTGAGACCATGAACCTGGGGTTCTGAGTTTTTTTTCTCCGGGCAGAAGCATTTCCAGTGCAGGTAGGCCCTTGGTCCTTAAGGGCAGGCTGCCGGGTGAATTTCCACGAATATCAAGATGCTGCCCAGGGACAAGCTGCCACTTGTGCCAACTCGCGCTGCTTTGAGGGTGCCCACGGAGCTCTGCAAACTGAGACCAGGAACGTAGGTTTGTGGGTTTTGTTTTCCAGGGCAGAATCCTCTCTCAGTGCCAGGTGGGCCCTTGTTCCTTAGGGGCAGGCTGGCAGCAAGATTTCCACGAATATCAAGATGCTGCCCAGGGACAAGCTGCCACCTGTGCCAACTCGGGCTGCTTTGAGAGAGCCCATGGTGCTCTGCAAACTGAGACCAGGAACGTGGGGTGCTGGGTTTTTGTTTTCCAGGGCAGTAGCCTTTGTCAGTGCCAGGTGGGCCCTTGTTCCTCAGGGGCAGGCTGCCGGCTGGATTTCCACGAATATCAAAATGCCGCCCAGGGACAAGCTGCCACCTGTGCCAACTCGGGCAGCTTTGAGAGTGCCCATGGAGCTCTGCAAACTGAGATGTGGAACGAGGGGTGCTGGGTTTTGTTTTCCGGGGCAGAAGCCTTTGTCAGTACCAGGTAGGACCTTGGTCCTTAAGGGCAGGCTGCCGGCTGGATTTCCACGTATATCAAGATGCTGCCCAGGGTCACGTTGCCACCTGTGCAAACTCGGGCTGCTTTGAGAGTGCCCACGGAGCTCTTCAAACTGACAGAATGTATGTGGGGTTATGGGTTTTGTTTTCCAGGGCAGAAGCCTTTGTCAGTACCAAGTAGGCCCGCAGCCTTTAGAGGCAGTCTCCCTCCTGGATTTCCACGCATATCAAGATGCCACCCAGGGACAAGCTGCCACCTGTGACAACTCGGGCTGCTTTGAGAGTGCCCATGGAGCTCTGCAAAGTGAGACCAGGAACTTGCCTTGGTGAGTTTTGTTTCCCCGGGCAGAAGACTTTGTCAGTACCAAGTAGGCCCTTGTTCCTCAGGGGCAGGCTGCCGGGTGAATTTCCACGAATATCAAGATGCTGCCCAGGGACAAGCTGCCACTTGTGCCAACTCGGGCTGCTTTGAGAGTTCCCATGGAGCTCTGCAAACTGAGACCAGAAACGTGGGGTGCTGGGTTTTGTTTTCCCAGGCAGAAGCCTTTGTCAGTACCAGGTAGGCCCTTCGTCCTTAAGGGCAGACTGCCGGCTAGATTTCCACGAATATCAAGATGCTGCCCAGGGACAAGCTGCCACCTGTGCCAACTCGGGCTGCTTTGAGAGTGCCCATGGAGCTCTGCAAACTGAGACTAGAAACATGGGGTGCTGGGTTTTGTTTTCCCGGGCAGAAGCCTTTGTCAGTACCAGTTGGGCCCTTGTTCCTCAGGGGCAGGCTGCCGGCTGGATGTCCACGAATATCAAGATGCCGCCCAGGGACAAGCTGCCACCTGTGCCAACTCGGGCAGCTTTGAGAGTGCCCATGGAGCTCTGCAAACTGAGACCAGAAACGAGGGGTGCTGGGTTTTGTTTTCCCCGGGCAGAAGCCTTTGTCAGTACCAGGTCGGCCCTTGGCCCTTGGGGGCCGGCTGCCTGCAGGATTTCCACGAATATCAAGATGCCGCCCAGGGACAAGCTGCCACCTGTGCCAACTCGGGCTGCTTTGAGAGTACCCACGGAGCTCTGCAAACTGAGATGCGGAACGTGGGGTGGTGGGTTTTGTTTCCCTGGGCAGAACCCTTTGTCAGTACCAGGAGGGCCCTTGTTCCTCAGGGGCAGGCTGCCGGGTGAATTTCCACGAATATCAAGATGCTGCCCAGGGACATGCTGCCACTTGTGCCAACTTGCGCTGCTTTGAGGGTGCCCACGGAGCTCTGCAAACTGAGACCAGGAACGTAGGGTTGTGGGTTTTGTTTCCCTGGGCAGAAGCCTTTGTCAGTACCAGGTAGGCCCTTGTTCCCTAGGGGCAGGCTGGCAGCAAGATTTCCACGAATATCAAGATGCTGCCCAGGGACAAGCTGCCACCTGTGCCAACTCGGGCTGCTTTGAGAGTGCCCATGGAGCTCTGCAAACTGAGACCATGAACATGGGGTGCTTAGTTATGTATCTCCGGGCAGAAGCCTTTGTCAGTACCAGGTAGGCCGTTGGCCCTTTGGGGCCAGCTGCCTGCAGGATTTCCACGAATATCAAGATGCCGCCCAGGGACAAGCTGCCACCTGTGCCAACTCGCGCTGCTTTGAGAGTGCCAATGGTGCTCTGCAAACTGAGACCAGAAATGTGGGGTGCTGGGTTTTGTTTTCCCGGGCAGAAGCCTTTGTCAATACCAAGTAGGCCCTTGTTCCTTAGGGACAGCCTGGCAGCAAGATTTCCACGAATATCAAGATGCTGCCCAGGGACAAGCTGCCACTTGTGCCAACTCAGGCTGCTTTGAGAGTGCCCACGAAATTCTTCAAACTGAGATGTGGAACGTGGGTTTGTGCGTTTTGTTTTCCCGGGCAGAAACATTTGCAGTACCAGGTAGGCCCTCGGCCCTTTGGGGGAGGCTGGCACCAGGATTTCCACGAAAATCAAGTTTCCGCCCAGGGACAAGCTGCCACCAGTGCCAACTCGCGTTGCTTTGAGAGTGCCCACGGAGCTCTGCAAACTGTGACCAGGACCGTGGGGTGCTGAGTTTTGTTTTCCCGGGCAGAAGCATTTGCAGTGCCAGGTAGGCCCTTGGTCCTTAAGGGCAGGCAGCCTGCTGGATTTCCACGAATATCAAGACGCCGCCCAGGCACAAGCTGCCACCTGTGACAACTCGGGCTGCTTTGAGAGTGCCCACGGAGCTCTGCAAACTGAGAAAAAGTATGTGGGGTTATGGGTTTTGTTTTCCCGGGCAGAAGCCTTTGTCAGTACCACGTAGGCCCTTGGACCTTGGGGGCCAGCTGCCTGCAGGATTTCCACGAGTATCAAGATGCCGCCCAGGGACAAGCTGCCACCTGTGCCAACTCGGGCTGCTTTGAGAGTGCCCACAGAGCTCTTCAAACTGAGGGAAAGTATGTGGGGTTCTGGGTTTTGTTTTCCCGGGCAGAAGCCTTTGTCAGTACCAAGTAGGCCCTCGGCCCTTAGAGGCAGTCTGCCTGCTGGATTTCCACGCATATCAAAATGCCACCCAGGGACAAGCTGCCACCTGTGACAACTCGGGCTGCTTTGAGAGTGCCCATGGAGCTCTGCAAAATGAGACCAGGAACTTGCCTTGGTGAGTTTTGTTTCCCCGGGCAGATGCCTTTGTCAGTACCAGGAGGGCCCTTGTTCCTCAGGGGCAGGCTGCCGGCTGAATTTCCACGAATATCAAGATGCTGCCCAGGGACAAGCTGCCACTTGTGCCAACTCGCGCTGCTTTGAGAGTGCCCACGGAGCTCTGCAAACTGAGACCTGGAACGTAGGGTTGTGCGTTTTGTTTTCCCGGGCAGAAGCCTCTCTCAGTACCAGGTAGGCCCTTGTTCCTTAGGGGCAGGCTGGCAGCAAGATTTCCACGAATATCAAGATGCTGCCCAGGGACAAGCTGCCACCTGTGCCAACTCGGGCTGCTTTGAGAGTGCCCATGAAGCTCTGCAAACTGAGAGCAGAAACATGGGGGTGCTGGGTTTTGTTTTCCAGGGCAGTAGCCTTTGTCAGTGCCAGTTGGGCCCTTGATCCTCAGGGACAGGCTGCCGGCTGGATTTCCACGAATATCAAAATGCTGCCCAGGGTCAAGCTGCCACCTGCGACAACTCGGGCTGCTTTGGGGAGTGCCCATGGAACTCTGCAAACTGAGACCATGAACCTGGGGTTCTGAGTTTTTTTTCTCGGGCAGAAGCATTTCCAGTGCAGGTAGGCCCTTGGTCCTTAAGGGCAGGCTGCCGGGTGAATTTCCACGAATATCAAGATGCTGCCCAGGGACAAGCTGCCACTTGTGCCAACTCGCGCTGCTTTGAGGGTGCCCACGGAGCTCTGCAAACTGAGACCAGGAACGTAGGTTTGTGGGTTTTGTTTTCCAGGGCAGAACCCTCTCTCAGTGCCAGGTGGGCCCTTGTTCCTAAGGGGCAGGCTGGCAGCAAGATTTCCACGAATATCAAGATGCTGCCCAGGGACAAGCTGCCACCTGTGCCAACTCGGGCTGCTTTGAGAGTGCCCATGGTGCTCTGCAAACTGAGACCAGGAACGTGGGGTGCTGGGTTTTGTTTTCCAGGGCAGTAGCCTTTGTCAGTGCCAGGTGGGTCCTTGTTCCTCAGGGGCAGGCTGCCGGCTGGATTTCCACGAATATCAAAATGCCGCCCAGGGACAAGCTGCCACCTGTGCCAACTCGGGCAGCTTTGAGAGTGCCCATGGAGCTCTGCAAACTGAGATGTGGAACGAGGGGTGCTGGGTTTTGTTTTCCGGGGCAGAAGCCTTTGTCAGTACCAGGTAGGACCTTGGTCCTTAAGGGCAGGCTGCCGGCTGGATTTCCACGTATATCAAGATGCTGCCCAGGGTCACGTTGCCACCTGTGCAAACTCGGGCTGCTTTGAGAGTGCCCACGGAGCTCTTCAAACTGACAGAATGTATGTGGGGTATGGGTTTTGTTTTCCAGGGCAGAAGCCTTTGTCAGTACCAAGTAGGCCCGCAGCCCTTAGAGGCAGTCTCCCTCCTGGATTTCCACGCATATCAAGATGCCACCCAGGGACAAGCTGCCACCTGTGACAACTCGGGCTGCTTTGAGAGTGCCCATGGAGCTCTGCAAAGTGAGACCAGGAACTTGCCTTGGTGAGTTTTGTTTCCCCGGGCAGAAGACTTTGTCAGTACCAAGTAGGCCCTTGTTCCTCAGGGGCAGGCTGCCGGGTGAATTTCCACGAATATCAAGATGCTGCCCAGGGACAAGCTGCCACTTGTGCCAACTCGGGCTGCTTTGAGAGTTCCCATGGAGCTCTGCAAACTGAGACCAGAAACGTGGGGTGCTGGGTTTTGTTTTCCCAGGCAGAAGCCTTTGTCAGTACCAGGTAGGCCCTTCGTCCTTAAGGGCAGACTGCCGGCTAGATTTCCACGAATATCAAGATGCTGCCCAGGGACAAGCTGCCACCTGTGCCAACTAGCGCTGCTTTGAGAGTGCCCATGAAGCTCTGCAAACTGAGAGCAGAAACATGGGGTGCTGGGTTTTGTTTTCCCGGGCAAAAGCCTTTGTCAGTACCAGGTAGGACCTTGGTCCTTAAGGGCAGCCTTCCGGCTGGATTTCCACGAATATCAAGATGCTGCCCAGGGTCAAGCTGCCACCTGTGACAACTCGGGCTGCTTTGAGGGTGCCCACGGAGCTCTGCAAACTGAGACCAGGAACGTAGGGTTGTGGGTTTTGTTTCCCTGGGCAGAAGCCTTTGTCAGTACCAGGTAGGCCCTTGTTCCCTAGGGGCAGGCTGGCAGCAAGATTTCCACGAATATCAAGATGCTGCCCAGGGACAAGCTGCCACCTGTGCCAACTCGGGCTGCTTTGAGAGTGCCCATGGAGCTCTGCAAACTGAGACCATGAACATGGGGTGCTTAGTTATGTATCTCCGGGCAGAAGCCTTTGTCAGTACCAGGTAGGCCCTTGGCCATTGCGGGCCAGCTGCCTGCAGGATTTCCACGAATATCAAGATGCCGCCCAGGGACTAGCTGCCACCTGTGCCAACTCGCGCTGCTTTGAGAGTGCCAATGGTGCTCTGCAAACTGAGACCAGAAATGTGGGGTGCTGGGTTTTGTTTTCCCGGGCAGAAGCCTTTGTCAGTACCAAGTAGGCCCTTGTTCCTTAGGGACAGCCTGGCAGCAAGATTTCCACGAATATCAAGATGCTGCCCAGGGACAAGCTGCCACTTGTGCCAACTCAGGCTGCTTTGAGAGTGCCCACGAAATTCTTCAAACTGAGATGTGGAACGTGGGTTTGTGCGTTTTGTTTTCCCGGGCAGAAACATTTGCAGTACCAGGTAGGCCCTCGGCCCTTTGGGGGAGGCTGGCACCAGGATTTCCACGAAAATCAAGTTTCCGCCCAGGGACAAGCTGCCACCAGTGCCAACTCGCGTTGCTTTGAGAGTGCCCACGGAGCTCTGCAAACTGTGACCAGGACCGTGGGGTGCTGAGTTTTGTTTTCCAGGGCAGAAGCCTTCGTCATTACCAGGTCGTCCCTTGGCCCTTGGGGGCCGGCTGCCTGCTGGATTTCCACGAATATCAAGATGCTGCCCCAGGAGGAGCTGCCACCTGTGCCAACTCGGGCTGCTTTGAGAGTGCCCACGGAGCTCTTCAAACTGAGACCATGAACCTGGGGTGCTGAGTTTTGTTTCTCCGGGCAGAAGCATTTGCAGTGCCAGGTAGGCCCTTGGTCCTTAAGGGCAGGCAGCCTGCTGGATTTCCATGAATATCAAGACGCCGCCCAGGCACAAGCTGCCACCTGTGACAACTCGGGCTGCTTTGAGAGTGCCCACGGAGCTCTGCAAACTGAGAGAAAGTATGTGGGGTTATGGGTTTTGTTTTCCCGGGCAGAAGCCTTTGTCAGTACCACGTAGGCCCTTGGACCTTGGGGGCCAGCTGCCTGCAGGATTTCCACGAGTATCAAGATGCCGCCCAGGGACAAGCTGCCACCTGTGCCAACTCGGGCTGCTTTGAGAGTGCCCACAGAGCTCTTCAAACTGAGGGAAAGTATGTGGGGTTCTGGGTTTTGTTTTCCCGGGCAGAAGCCTTTGTCAGTACCAAGTAGGCCCTCGGCCCTTAGAGGCAGTCTGCCTGCTGGATTTCCACGCATATCAAAATGCCACCCAGGGACAAGCTGCCACCTGTGACAACTCGGGCTGCTTTGGGAGTGCCCATGGAGCTCTGCAAACTGAGACCAGAAACATGGGGTGCTGGGTTTTGTTTTCCAGGGCAGATGCCTTTGTCAGTACCAGGAGGGCCCTTGTTCCTCAGGGGCAGGCTGCCGGCTGAATTTCCATGAATATCAAGATGCTGCCCAGGGACAAGCTGCCACTTGTGCCAACTCGCGCTGCTTTGACGGTGCCCACGGAGCTCTGCAAACTGAGACCAGGAACGTAGGGTTGTGGGTTTTGTTTTCCCGGGCAGAAGCCTCTCTCAGTACCAGGTAGGCCCTTGTTCCTTAGGGGCAGGCTGGCAGCAAGATTTCCACGAATATCAAGATGCTGCCCAGGGACAAGCTGCCACCTGTGCCAACTCGGGCTGCTTTGAGAGTGCCCATGAAGCTCTGCAAACTGAGAGCAGAAACATGGGGTGCTGGGTTTTGTTTTCCAGGGCAGTAGCCTTTGTCAGTGCCAGTTGGGCCCTTGATCCTCAGAGACAGGCTGCCGGCTGGATTTCCACGAATATCAAAATGCCGCCCAGGGACAAGCTGCCACCTGTGCCAACCCGGGCTGCTTTGAGAGTGCCCATGGAGCTCTGCAAACTGAGATGTGGAACGTGGGATGCTGAGTTTTGTTTTCCCGGGCAAAAGCCTTTGTCATTACCAGGTAGGACCTTGGTCCTTAAGGGCAGGCTTCCGGCTGGATTTCCACGAATATCAAGATGCTGCCCAGGGTCAAGCTGCCACCTGTGACAACTCGGGCTGCTTTGAGAGTGCCCATGGAACTCTGCAAACTGAGACCATGAACCTGGGGTTCTGAGTTTTTTTTCTCCGGGCAGAAGCATTTCCAGTGCAGGTAGGCCCTTGGTCCTTAAGGGCAGGCTGCCGGGTGAATTTCCACGAATATCAAGATGCTGCCCAGGGACAAGCTGCCACTTGTGCCCACTCGCGCTGCTTTGAGGGTGCCCACGGAGCTCTGCAAACTGAGACCAGGAACGTAGGTTTGTGGGTTTTGTTTTCCAGGGCAGAATCGTCTCTCAGTGCCAGGTGGGCCCTTGATCCTTAGGGGCAGGCTGGCAGCAAGATTTCCACGAATATCAAGATGCTGCCCAGGGACAAGCTGCCACCTGTGCCAACTCGGGCTGCTTTGAGAGTGCCCATGGTGCTCTGCAAACTGAGACCAGGAACGTGGGGTGCTGGGTTTTGTTTTCCAGGGCAGTAGCCTTTGTCAGTGCCAGGTGGGCCCTTGTTCCTCAGGGGCAGGCTGCCGGCTGGATTTCCACGAATATCAAAATGCCGCCCAGGGACAAGCTGCCACCTGTGCCAACTCGGGCAGCTTTGAGAGTGCCCATGGAGCTCTGCAAACTGAGATGTGGAACGAGGGGTGCTGGGTTTTGTTTTCCGGGGCAGAAGCCTTTGTCAGTACCAGGTAGGACCTTGGTCCTTAAGGGCAGGCTGCCGGCTGGATTTCCACGTATATCAAGATGCTGCCCAGGGTCACGTTGCCACCTGTGCAAACTCGGGCTGCTTTGAGAGTGCCCACGGAGCTCTTCAAACTGACAGAATGTATGTGGGGGTTATGGGTTTTGTTTTCCCGGGCAGAAGCCTTTGTCAGTACCAAGTAGGCCCGCAGTCCCTTAGAGGCAGTCTCCCTCCTGGATTTCCACGCATATCAAGATGCCACCCAGGGACAAGCTGCCACCTGTGACAACTCGGGCTGCTTTGAGAGTGCCATGGAGCTCTGCAAAGTGAGACCAGGAACTTGCCTTGGTGAGTTTTGTTTCCCCGGGCAGAAGACTTTGTCAGTACCAAGTAGGCCCTTGTTCCTCAGGGGCAGGCTGCCGGGTGAATTTCCACGAATATCAAGATGCTGCCCAGGGACAAGCTGCCACTTGTGCCAACTCGGGCTGCTTTGAGAGTTCCCATGGAGCTCTGCAAACTGAGACCAGAAACGTGGGGTGCTGGGTTTTGTTTTCGCAGGCAGAAGCCTTTGTCAGTACCAGGTAGGCCCTTCGTCCTTAAGGGCAGACTGCCGGCTAGATTTCCACGAATATCAAGATGCTGCCCAGGGACAAGCTGCCACCTGTGCCAACTCGGGCTGCTTTGAGAGTGCCCATGGAGCTCTGCAAACTGAGACTAGAAACATGGGGTGCTGGGTTTTGTTTTCCCGGGCAGAAGCCTTTGTCAGTGCCAGTTGGGCCCTTGTTCCTAAGGGGCAGGCTGGCAGCAAGATTTTCCACGAATATCAAGATGCTGCCCAGGGACAAGCTGCCACCTGTGCCAACTCGGGCTGCTTTGAGAGTGCCCATGGTGCTCTGCAAACTGAGACCAGGAACGTGGGGTGCTGGGTTTTGTTTTCCAGGGCAGTAGCCTTTGTCAGTGCCAGGTGGGCCCTTGTTCCTCAGGGGCAGGCTGCCGGCTGGATTTCCCACGAATATCAAAATGCCGCCCAGGGACAAGCTGCCACCTGTGCCAACTCGGGCAGCTTTGAGTGTGCCCATGGAGCTCTGCAAACTGAGATGTGGAACGAGGGGTGCTGGGTTTTGTTTTCCGGGGCAGAAGCCTTTGTCAGTTCCATGTAGGACCTTGGTCCTTAAGGGCAGGCAGCCTGCTGGATTTCCACGTATATCAAGATGCTGCCCAGGGTCACGTTGCCACCTGTGCCAACTCGGGCTGCTTTGAGAGTGCCCACGGAGCTCTTCAAACTGACAGAAAGTATGTGGGGTTATGGGTTTTGTTTTCCAGGGCAGAAGCCTTTGTTAGTACCAAGTAGGCCCGCAGCCCTTAGAGGCAGTCTCCCTCCTGGATTTCCACGCATATCAAGATGCCACCCAGGACAAGCTGCCACCTGTGACAACTCGGGCTGCTTTGAGAGTGCCCATGGAGCTCTGCAAAGTGAGACCAGGAACTTGCCTTGGTGAGTTTTGTTTCCCCGGGCAGAAGACTTTGTCAGTACCAAGTAGGCCCTTGTTCCTCAGGGGCAGGCTGCCGGGTGAATTTCCACGAATATCAAGATGCTGCCCAGGGACAAGCTGCCACCTGTGCCAACTCGGGCTGCTTTGAGAGTGCCCATGGAGCTCTGCAAACTGAGACTAGAAACATGGCGTGCTGGGTTTTGTTTTCCCGGGCAGAAGCCTTTGTCAGTACCAGTTGGGCCCTTGTTCCTCAGGGGCAGGCTGCCGGCTGGATGTCCACGAATATCAAGATGCCGCCCAGGGACAAGCTGCCACCAGTGCCAACTCGGGCTTCTTTGAGAGTGCCCATGGAGCTCTGCAAACTGAGACCAGAAACATGGGGTGCTGGGTTTTGTTTTCCCGGGCAGAAGCCTTTGTCAGTACCAGGTCGGCCCTTGGCCCTTGGGTGCCGGCTGCCTGCAGGATTTCCACGAATATCTAGATGCCGCCCAGGGACAAGCTGCCACCTGTGCCAACTCGGGCTGCTTTGAGAGTACCCACGGAGCTCTGCAAACTGAGATGCGGAACGTGGGCTGGTGGGTTTTGTTTCCCTGGGCAGAACCCTTTGTCAGTACCAGGAGGGCCCTTGTTCCTCAGGGGCAGGCTGCCGGGTGAATTTCCACGAATATCAAGATGCTGCCCAGGGACAAGCTGCCACTTGTGCCAACTTGCGCTGCTTTGAGGGTGCCCACGGAGCTCTGCAAACTGAGACCAGGAACGTAGGGTTGTGGGTTTTGTTTCCCCTGGGCAGAAGCCTTTGTCAGTACCAGGTAGGCCCTTGTTCCCTAGGGGCAGGCTGGCAGCAAGATTTCCACGAATATCAAGATGCTGCCCAGGGACAAGCTGCCACCTGTGCCAACTCAGGCTGCTTTGAGAGTGCCCATGGAGCTCTGCAAACTGAGACCATGAACATGGGGTGCTTAGTTATGTATCTCCGGGCAGAAGCCTTTGTCAGTACCAGGTAGGCCCTTGGCCCTTGGGGGCCAGCTGCCTGCAGGATTTCCACGAATATCAAGATGCCGCCCAGGGACTAGCTGCCACCTGTGCCAACTCGCGCTGCTTTGAGAGCGCCAATGGTGCTCTGCAAACTGAGACCAGAAATGTGGGGTTCTGCGTTTTGTTTTCCTGGGCAGAAGCCTTTGTCAGTACCAAGTAGGCCCTTGTTCCTTAGGGACAGCCTGGCAGCAAGATTTCCACGAATATCAAGATGCTGCCCAGGGACAAGCTGCCACTTGTGCCAACTCAGGCTGCTTTGAGAGTGCCCACGAAATTCTTCAAACTGAGATGTGGAACGTGGGTTTGTGCGTTTTGTTTTCCCGGGCAGAAACATATGCAGTACCAGGTAGGCCCTCGGCCCTTTGGGGGAGGCTGGCACCAGGATTTCCACGAAAATCAAGTTTCCGCCCAGGGACAAGCTGCCACCTGTGCCAACTCGCGTTGCTTTGAGAGTGCCCACGGAGCTCTGCAAACTGTGACCAGGACCGTGGGGTGCTGAGTTTTGTTTTCCAGGGCAGAAGCCTTCGTCATTACCAGGTCGTCCCTTGGCCCTTGGGGGCCGGCTGCCTGCTGGATTTCCACGAATATCAAGATGCTGCCCAAGGAGGAGCTGCCACCTGTGCCAACTTGGGCTGCTTTGAGAGTGCCCATGGTGCTCTGCAAACTGAGATGTGGAACGTGGGTTTGTGCGTTTTGTTTTCCAGGGCAGAAGCCTTTGTCAGTACCAGGAGGGCCCTTGTTCCTCAGGGGCAGGATGCCGGCTGAATTTCCACAAATATCAAGATGCTGCCCAGGGACAAGCTACCACTTGTGCCAACTCGCGCTGCTTTGAGGGTGCCCACGGAGCTCGGCAAACTGAGACCAGGAACGTAGGGTTGTGGGTTTTGTTTTCCCGGGCAGAAGCCTCTCTCAGTACCAGGTAGGCCCTTGTTCCATAGGGGCAGGATGACAGCAAGATTTCCACGAATATCAAGATGCCACCCAGGGACAAGCTGCCACCTGTGGCAAATCAGGCTGCTTTGAGAGTGCCCACGGAGCTCTTCAAACTGAGACCATGAACCTGGGGTGCTGAGTTTTGTTTCTCCGGGCAGAAGCATTTGCAGTGCCAGGTAGGCCCTTGGTCCTTAAGGGCAGGCAGCCTGCTGGATTTCCATGAATATCAAGACGCCGCCCAGGCACAAGCTGCCACCTGTGACAACTCGGGCTGCTTTGAGAGTGCCCACGGAGCTCTGCAAACTGAGAGAAAGTATGTGGGGTTATGGGTTTTGTTTTCCCGGGCAGAAGCCTTTGTCAGTACCACGTAGGCCCTTGGACCTTGGGGGCCAGCTGCCTGCAGGATTTCCACGAGTATCAAGATGCCGCCCAGGGACAAGCTGCCACCTGTGCCAACTCGCGCTGCTTTGAGAGTGCCCACAGAGCTCTTCAAACTGAGGGAAAGTATGTGGGGTTCTGGGTTTTGTTTTCCCGGGCAGAAGCCTTTGTCAGTACCAAGTAGGCCCTCGGCCCTTAAAGGCAGTCTGCCTGCTGGATTTCCACGCATATCAAAATGCCACCCAGGGACAAGCTGCCACCTGTGACAACTCGGGCTGCTTTGAGAGTGCCCATGGAGCTCTGCAAAATGAGACCAGGAACTTGCCTTGGTGAGTTTTGTTTCCCCGGGCAGATGCCTTTGTCAGTACCAGGAGGGCCCTTGTTCCTCAGGGGCAGGCTGCCGGCTGAATTTCCACGAATATCAAGATGCTGCCCAGGGACAAGCTGCCACTTGTGCCAACTCGGGCTGCTTTGGGAGTGCCCATGGAACTCTGCAAACTGAGACCATGAACCTGGGGTTCTGAGTTTTTTTTCTCCGGGCAGAAGCATTTCCAGTGCAGGTAGGCCCTTGGTCCTTAAGGGCAGGCTGCCGGGTGAATTTCCACGAATATCAAGATGCTGCCCAGGGACAAGCTGCCACTTGTGCCAACTCGCGCTGCTTTGAGGGTGCCCACGGAGCTCTGCAAACTGAGACCAGGAACGTAGGTTTGTGGGTTTTGTTTTCCAGGGCAGAATCCTCTCTCAGTGCCAGGTGGGCCCTTGTTCCTTAGGGGCAGGCTGGCAGCAAGATTTCCACGAATATCAAGATGCTGCCCAGGGACAAGCTGCCACCTGTGCCAACTCGGGCTGCTTTGAGAGAGCCCATGGTGCTCTGCAAACTGAGACCAGGAACGTGGGGTGCTGGGTTTTGTTTTCCAGGGCAGTAGCCTTTGTCAGTGCCAGGTGGGCCCTTGTTCCTCAGGGGCAGGCTGCCGGCTGGATTTCCACGAATATCAAAATGCCGCCCAGGGACAAGCTGCCACCTGTGCCAACTCGGGCAGCTTTGAGAGTGCCCATGGAGCTCTGCAAACTGAGATGTGGAACGAGGGGTGCTGGGTTTTGTTTTCCGGGGCAGAAGCCTTTGTCAGTACCAGGTAGGACCTTGGTCCTTAAGGGCAGGCTGCCGGCTGGATTTCCACGTATATCAAGATGCTGCCCAGGGTCACGTTGCCACCTGTGCAAACTCGGGCTGCTTTGAGAGTGCCCACGGAGCTCTTCAAACTGACAGAATGTATGTGGGGTTATGGGTTTTGTTTTCCAGGGCAGAAGCCTTTGTCAGTACCAAGTAGGCCCGCAGCCTTTAGAGGCAGTCTCCCTCCTGGATTTCCACGCATATCAAGATGCCACCCAGGGACAAGCTGCCACCTGTGACAACTCGGGCTGCTTTGAGAGTGCCCATGGAGCTCTGCAAAGTGAGACCAGGAACTTGCCTTGGTGAGTTTTGTTTCCCCGGGCAGAAGACTTTGTCAGTACCAAGTAGGCCCTTGTTCCTCAGGGGCAGGCTGCCGGGTGAATTTCCACGAATATCAAGATGCTGCCCAGGGACAAGCTGCCACTTGTGCCAACTCGGGCTGCTTTGAGAGTTCCCATGGAGCTCTGCAAACTGAGACCAGAAACGTGGGGTGCTGGGTTTTGTTTTCCCAGGCAGAAGCCTTTGTCAGTACCAGGTAGGCCCTTCGTCCTTAAGGGCAGACTGCCGGCTAGATTTCCACGAATATCAAGATGCTGCCCAGGGACAAGCTGCCACCTGTGCCAACTCGGGCTGCTTTGAGAGTGCCCATGGAGCTCTGCAAACTGAGACTAGAAACATGGGGTGCTGGGTTTTGTTTTCCCGGGCAGAAGCCTTTGTCAGTACCAGTTGGGCCCTTGTTCCTCAGGGGCAGGCTGCCGGCTGGATGTCCACGAATATCAAGATGCCGCCCAGGGACAAGCTGCCACCTGTGCCAACTCGGGCAGCTTTGAGAGTGCCCATGGAGCTCTGCAAACTGAGACCAGAAACGAGGGGTGCTGGGTTTTGTTTTCCCGGGCAGAAGCCTTTGTCAGTACCAGGTCGGCCCTTGGCCCTTGGGGGCCGGCTGCCTGCAGGATTTCCACGAATATCAAGATGCCGCCCAGGGACAAGCTGCCACCTGTGCCAACTCGGGCTGCTTTGAGAGTACCCACGGAGCTCTGCAAACTGAGATGCGGAACGTGGGGTGGTGGGTTTTGTTTCCCTGGGCAGAACCCTTTGTCAGTACCAGGAGGGCCCTTGTTCCTCAGGGGCAGGCTGCCGGGTGAATTTCCACGAATATCAAGATGCTGCCCAGGGACATGCTGCCACTTGTGCCAACTTGCGCTGCTTTGAGGGTGCCCACGGAGCTCTGCAAACTGAGACCAGGAACGTAGGGTTGTGGGTTTTGTTTCCCTGGGCAGAAGCCTTTGTCAGTACCAGGTAGGCCCTTGTTCCCTAGGGGCAGGCTGGCAGCAAGATTTCCACGAATATCAAGATGCTGCCCAGGGACAAGCTGCCACCTGTGCCAACTCGGGCTGCTTTGAGAGTGCCCATGGAGCTCTGCAAACTGAGACCATGAACATGGGGTGCTTAGTTATGTATCTCCGGGCAGAAGCCTTTGTCAGTACCAGGTAGGCCGTTGGCCCTTTGGGGCCAGCTGCCTGCAGGATTTCCACGAATATCAAGATGCCGCCCAGGGACAAGCTGCCACCTGTGCCAACTCGCGCTGCTTTGAGAGTGCCAATGGTGCTCTGCAAACTGAGACCAGAAATGTGGGGTGCTGGGTTTTGTTTTCCCGGGCAGAAGCCTTTGTCAATACCAAGTAGGCCCTTGTTCCTTAGGGACAGCCTGGCAGCAAGATTTCCACGAATATCAAGATGCTGCCCAGGGACAAGCTGCCACTTGTGCCAACTCAGGCTGCTTTGAGAGTGCCCACGAAATTCTTCAAACTGAGATGTGGAACGTGGGTTTGTGCGTTTTGTTTTCCCGGGCAGAAACATTTGCAGTACCAGGTAGGCCCTCGGCCCTTTGGGGGAGGCTGGCACCAGGATTTCCACGAAAATCAAGTTTCCGCCCAGGGACAAGCTGCCACCAGTGCCAACTCGCGTTGCTTTGAGAGTGCCCACGGAGCTCTGCAAACTGTGACCAGGACCGTGGGGTGCTGAGTTTTGTTTTCCCGGGCAGAAGCATTTGCAGTGCCAGGTAGGCCCTTGGTCCTTAAGGGCAGGCAGCCTGCTGGATTTCCACGAATATCAAGACGCCGCCCAGGCACAAGCTGCCACCTGTGACAACTCGGGCTGCTTTGAGAGTGCCCACGGAGCTCTGCAAACTGAGAAAAAGTATGTGGGGTTATGGGTTTTGTTTTCCCGGGCAGAAGCCTTTGTCAGTACCACGTAGGCCCTTGGACCTTGGGGGCCAGCTGCCTGCAGGATTTCCACGAGTATCAAGATGCCGCCCAGGGACAAGCTGCCACCTGTGCCAACTCGGGCTGCTTTGAGAGTGCCCACAGAGCTCTTCAAACTGAGGGAAAGTATGTGGGGTTCTGGGTTTTGTTTTCCCGGGCAGAAGCCTTTGTCAGTACCAAGTAGGCCCTCGGCCCTTAGAGGCAGTCTGCCTGCTGGATTTCCACGCATATCAAAATGCCACCCAGGGACAAGCTGCCACCTGTGACAACTCGGGCTGCTTTGAGAGTGCCCATGGAGCTCTGCAAAATGAGACCAGGAACTTGCCTTGGTGAGTTTTGTTTCCCCGGGCAGATGCCTTTGTCAGTACCAGGAGGGCCCTTGTTCCTCAGGGGCAGGCTGCCGGCTGAATTTCCACGAATATCAAGATGCTGCCCAGGGACAAGCTGCCACTTGTGCCAACTCGCGCTGCTTTGAGAGTGCCCACGGAGCTCTGCAAACTGAGACCTGGAACGTAGGGTTGTGCGTTTTGTTTTCCCGGGCAGAAGCCTCTCTCAGTACCAGGTAGGCCCTTGTTCCTTAGGGGCAGGCTGGCAGCAAGATTTCCACGAATATCAAGATGCTGCCCAGGGACAAGCTGCCACCTGTGCCAACTCGGGCTGCTTTGAGAGTGCCCATGAAGCTCTGCAAACTGAGAGCAGAAACATGGGGTGCTGGGTTTTGTTTTCCAGGGCAGTAGCCTTTGTCAGTGCCAGTTGGGCCCTTGATCCTCAGGGACAGGCTGCCGGCTGGATTTCCACGAATATCAAAATGCTGCCCAGGGTCAAGCTGCCACCTGCGACAACTCGGGCTGCTTTGGGAGTGCCCATGGAACTCTGCAAACTGAGACCATGAACCTGGGGTTCTGAGTTTTTTTTCTCCGGGCAGAAGCATTTCCAGTGCAGGTAGGCCCTTGGTCCTTAAGGGCAGGCTGCCGGGTGAATTTCCACGAATATCAAGATGCTGCCCAGGGACAAGCTGCCACTTGTGCCAACTCGCGCTGCTTTGAGGGTGCCCACGGAGCTCTGCAAACTGAGACCAGGAACGTAGGTTTGTGGGTTTTGTTTTCCAGGGCAGAACCCTCTCTCAGTGCCAGGTGGGCCCTTGTTCCTAAGGGGCAGGCTGGCAGCAAGATTTCCACGAATATCAAGATGCTGCCCAGGGACAAGCTGCCACCTGTGCCAACTCGGGCTGCTTTGAGAGTGCCCATGGTGCTCTGCAAACTGAGACCAGGAACGTGGGGTGCTGGGTTTTGTTTTCCAGGGCAGTAGCCTTTGTCAGTGCCAGGTGGGTCCTTGTTCCTCAGGGGCAGGCTGCCGGCTGGATTTCCACGAATATCAAAATGCCGCCCAGGGACAAGCTGCCACCTGTGCCAACTCGGGCAGCTTTGAGAGTGCCCATGGAGCTCTGCAAACTGAGATGTGGAACGAGGGGTGCTGGGTTTTGTTTTCCGGGGCAGAAGCCTTTGTCAGTACCAGGTAGGACCTTGGTCCTTAAGGGCAGGCTGCCGGCTGGATTTCCACGTATATCAAGATGCTGCCCAGGGTCACGTTGCCACCTGTGCAAACTCGGGCTGCTTTGAGAGTGCCCACGGAGCTCTTCAAACTGACAGAATGTATGTGGGGTATGGGTTTTGTTTTCCAGGGCAGAAGCCTTTGTCAGTACCAAGTAGGCCCGCAGCCCTTAGAGGCAGTCTCCCTCCTGGATTTCCACGCATATCAAGATGCCACCCAGGGACAAGCTGCCACCTGTGACAACTCGGGCTGCTTTGAGAGTGCCCATGGAGCTCTGCAAAGTGAGACCAGGAACTTGCCTTGGTGAGTTTTGTTTCCCCGGGCAGAAGACTTTGTCAGTACCAAGTAGGCCCTTGTTCCTCAGGGGCAGGCTGCCGGGTGAATTTCCACGAATATCAAGATGCTGCCCAGGGACAAGCTGCCACTTGTGCCAACTCGGGCTGCTTTGAGAGTTCCCATGGAGCTCTGCAAACTGAGACCAGAAACGTGGGGTGCTGGGTTTTGTTTTCCCAGGCAGAAGCCTTTGTCAGTACCAGGTAGGCCCTTCGTCCTTAAGGGCAGACTGCCGGCTAGATTTCCACGAATATCAAGATGCTGCCCAGGGACAAGCTGCCACCTGTGCCAACTAGGGCTGCTTTGAGAGTGCCCATGAAGCTCTGCAAACTGAGAGCAGAAACATGGGGTGCTGGGTTTTGTTTTCCCGGGCAAAAGCCTTTGTCAGTACCAGGTAGGACCTTGGTCCTTAAGGGCAGCCTTCCGGCTGGATTTCCACGAATATCAAGATGCTGCCCAGGGTCAAGCTGCCACCTGTGACAACTCGGGCTGCTTTGAGGGTGCCCACGGAGCTCTGCAAACTGAGACCAGGAACGTAGGGTTGTGGGTTTTGTTTCCCTGGGCAGAAGCCTTTGTCAGTACCAGGTAGGCCCTTGTTCCCTAGGGGCAGGCTGGCAGCAAGATTTCCACGAATATCAAGATGCTGCCCAGGGACAAGCTGCCACCTGTGCCAACTCGGGCTGCTTTGAGAGTGCCCATGGAGCTCTGCAAACTGAGACCATGAACATGGGGTGCTTAGTTATGTATCTCCGGGCAGAAGCCTTTGTCAGTACCAGGTAGGCCCTTGGCCATTGCGGGCCAGCTGCCTGCAGGATTTCCACGAATATCAAGATGCCGCCCAGGGACTAGCTGCCACCTGTGCCAACTCGCGCTGCTTTGAGAGTGCCAATGGTGCTCTGCAAACTGAGACCAGAAATGTGGGGTGCTGGGTTTTGTTTTCCCGGGCAGAAGCCTTTGTCAGTACCAAGTAGGCCCTTGTTCCTTAGGGACAGCCTGGCAGCAAGATTTCCACGAATATCAAGATGCTGCCCAGGGACAAGCTGCCACTTGTGCCAACTCAGGCTGCTTTGAGAGTGCCCACGAAATTCTTCAAACTGAGATGTGGAACGTGGGTTTGTGCGTTTTGTTTTCCCGGGCAGAAACATTTGCAGTACCAGGTAGGCCCTCGGCCCTTTGGGGGAGGCTGGCACCAGGATTTCCACGAAAATCAAGTTTCCGCCCAGGGACAAGCTGCCACCAGTGCCAACTCGCGTTGCTTTGAGAGTGCCCACGGAGCTCTGCAAACTGTGACCAGGACCGTGGGGTGCTGAGTTTTGTTTTCCAGGGCAGAAGCCTTCGTCATTACCAGGTCGTCCCTTGGCCCTTGGGGGCCGGCTGCCTGCTGGATTTCCACGAATATCAAGATGCTGCCCCAGGAGGAGCTGCCACCTGTGCCAACTCGGGCTGCTTTGAGAGTGCCCACGGAGCTCTTCAAACTGAGACCATGAACCTGGGGTGCTGAGTTTTGTTTCTCCGGGCAGAAGCATTTGCAGTGCCAGGTAGGCCCTTGGTCCTTAAGGGCAGGCAGCCTGCTGGATTTCCATGAATATCAAGACGCCGCCCAGGCACAAGCTGCCACCTGTGACAACTCGGGCTGCTTTGAGAGTGCCCACGGAGCTCTGCAAACTGAGAGAAAGTATGTGGGGTTATGGGTTTTGTTTTCCCGGGCAGAAGCCTTTGTCAGTACCACGTAGGCCCTTGGACCTTGGGGGCCAGCTGCCTGCAGGATTTCCACGAGTATCAAGATGCCGCCCAGGGACAAGCTGCCACCTGTGCCAACTCGGGCTGCTTTGAGAGTGCCCACAGAGCTCTTCAAACTGAGGGAAAGTATGTGGGGTTCTGGGTTTTGTTTTCCCGGGCAGAAGCCTTTGTCAGTACCAAGTAGGCCCTCGGCCCTTAGAGGCAGTCTGCCTGCTGGATTTCCACGCATATCAAAATGCCACCCAGGGACAAGCTGCCACCTGTGACAACTCGGGCTGCTTTGGGAGTGCCCATTGGGCTCTGCAAACTGAGACCAGAAACATGGGGTGCTGGGTTTTGTTTTCCAGGGCAGATGCCTTTGTCAGTACCAGGAGGGCCCTTGTTCCTCAGGGGCAGGCTGCCGGCTGAATTTCCATGAATATCAAGATGCTGCCCAGGGACAAGCTGCCACTTGTGCCAACTCGCGCTGCTTTGACGGTGCCCACGGAGCTCTGCAAACTGAGACCAGGAACGTAGGGTTGTGGGTTTTGTTTTCCCGGGCAGAAGCCTCTCTCAGTACCAGGTAGGCCCTTGTTCCTTAGGGGCAGGCTGGCAGCAAGATTTCCACGAATATCAAGATGCTGCCCAGGGACAAGCTGCCACCTGTGCCAACTCGGGCTGCTTTGAGAGTGCCCATGAAGCTCTGCAAACTGAGAGCAGAAACATGGGGTGCTGGGTTTTGTTTTCCAGGGCAGAAGCCTTTGTCAGTGCCAGTTGGGCCCTTGATCCTCAGGGACAGGCTGCCGGCTGGATTTCCACGAATATCAAAATGCCGCCCAGGGACAAGCTGCCACCTGTGCCAACCCGGGCTGCTTTGAGAGTGCCCATGGAGCTCTGCAAACTGAGATGTGGAACGTGGGATGCTGAGTTTTGTTTTCCCGGGCAAAAGCCTTTGTCATTACCAGGTAGGACCTTGGTCCTTAAGGGCAGGCTTCCGGCTGGATTTCCACGAATATCAAGATGCTGCCCAGGGTCGAGCTGCCACCTGTGACAACTCGGGCTGCTTTGAGAGTGCCCATGGAACTCTGCAAACTGAGACCATGAACCTGGGGTTCTGAGTTTTTTTTCTCCGGGCAGAAGCATTTCCAGTGCAGGTAGGCCCTTGGTCCTTAAGGGCAGGCTGCCGGGTGAATTTCCACGAATATCAAGATGCTGCCCAGGGACAAGCTGCCACTTGTGCCCACTCGCGCTGCTTTGAGAGTGCCCACGGAGCTCTGCAAACTGAGACCAGGAACGTAGGTTTGTGGGTTTTGTTTTCCAGGGCAGAATCCTCTCTCAGTGCCAGGTGGGCCCTTGATCCTTAGGGGCAGGCTGGCAGCAAGATTTCCACGAATATCAAGATGCTGCCCAGGGACAAGCTGCCACCTGTGCCAACTCGGGCTGCTTTGAGAGTGCCCATGGTGCTCTGCAAACTGAGACCAGGAACGTGGGGTGCTGGGTTTTGTTTTCCAGGGCAGTAGCCTTTGTCAGTGCCAGGTGGGCCCTTGTTCCTCAGGGGCAGGCTGCCGGCTGGATTTCCACGAATATCAAAATGCCGCCCAGGGACAAGCTGCCACCTGTGCCAACTCGGGCAGCTTTGAGAGTGCCCATGGAGCTCTGCAAACTGAGATGTGGAACGAGGGGTGCTGGGTTTTGTTTTCCGGGGCAGAAGCCTTTGTCAGTACCAGGTAGGACCTTGGTCCTTAAGGGCAGGCTGCCGGCTGGATTTCCACGTATATCAAGATGCTGCCCAGGGTCACGTTGCCACCTGTGCAAACTCGGGCTGCTTTGAGAGTGCCCACGGAGCTCTTCAAACTGACAGAATGTATGTGGGGTTATGGGTTTTGTTTTCCCGGGCAGAAGCCTTTGTCAGTACCAAGTAGGCCCGCAGCCCTTAGAGGCAGTCTCCCTCCTGGATTTCCACGCATATCAAGATGCCACCCAGGGACAAGCTGCCACCTGTGACAACTCGGGCTGCTTTGAGAGTGCCCATGGAGCTCTGCAAAGTGAGACCAGGAACTTGCCTTGGTGAGTTTTGTTTCCCCGGGCAGAAGACTTTGTCAGTACCAAGTAGGCCCTTGTTCCTCAGGGGCAGGCTGCCGGGTGAATTTCCACGAATATCAAGATGCTGCCCAGGGACAAGCTGCCACTTGTGCCAACTCGGGCTGCTTTGAGAGTTCCCATGGAGCTCTGCAAACTGAGACCAGAAACGTGGGGTGCTGGGTTTTGTTTTCGCAGGCAGAAGCCTTTGTCAGTACCAGGTAGGCCCTTCGTCCTTAAGGGCAGTCTGCCGGCTAGATTTCCACGAATATCAAGATGCTGCCCAGGGACAAGCTGCCACCTGTGCCAACTCGGGCTGCTTTGAGAGTGCCCATGGAGCTCTGCAAACTGAGACTAGAAACATGGGGTGCTGGGTTTTGTTTTCCCGGGCAGAAGCCTTTGTCAGTGCCAGTTGGGCCCTTGTTCCTAAGGGGCAGGCTGGCAGCAAGATTTCCACGAATATCAAGATGCTGCCCAGGGACAAGCTGCCACCTGTGCCAACTCGGGCTGCTTTGAGAGTGCCCATGGTGCTCTGCAAACTGAGACCAGGAACGTGGGGTGCTGGGTTTTGTTTTCCAGGGCAGTAGCCTTTGTCAGTGCCAGGTGGGCCCTTGTTCCTCAGGGGCAGGCTGCCGGCTGGATTTCCACGAATATCAAAATGCCGCCCAGGGACAAGCTGCCACCTGTGCCAACTCGGGCAGCTTTGAGTGTGCCCATGGAGCTCTGCAAACTGAGATGTGGAACGAGGGGTGCTGGGTTTTGTTTTCCGGGGCAGAAGCCTTTGTCAGTTCCATGTAGGACCTTGGTCCTTAAGGGCAGGCAGCCTGCTGGATTTCCACGTATATCAAGATGCTGCCCAGGGTCACGTTGCCACCTGTGCCAACTCGGGCTGCTTTGAGAGTGCCCACGGAGCTCTTCAAACTGACAGAAAGTATGTGGGGTTATGGGTTTTGTTTTCCAGGGCAGAAGCCTTTGTCAGTACCAAGTAGGCCCGCAGCCCTTAGAGGCAGTCTCCCTCCTGGATTTCCACGCATATCAAGATGCCACCCAGGGACAAGCTGCCACCTGTGACAACTCGGGCTGCTTTGAGAGTGCCCATGGAGCTCTGCAAAGTGAGACCAGGAACTTGCCTTGGTGAGTTTTGTTTCCCCGGGCAGAAGACTTTGTCAGTACCAAGTAGGCCCTTGTTCCTCAGGGGCAGGCTGCCGGGTGAATTTCCACGAATATCAAGATGCTGCCCAGGGACAAGCTGCCACCTGTGCCAACTCGGGCTGCTTTGAGAGTGCCCATGGAGCTCTGCAAACTGAGACTAGAAACATGGCGTGCTGGGTTTTGTTTTCCCGGGCAGAAGCCTTTGTCAGTACCAGTTGGGCCCTTGTTCCTCAGGGGCAGGCTGCCGGCTGGATGTCCACGAATATCAAGATGCCGCCCAGGGACAAGCTGCCACCAGTGCCAACTCGGGCTTCTTTGAGAGTGCCCATGGAGCTCTGCAAACTGAGACCAGAAACATGGGGTGCTGGGTTTTGTTTTCCCGGGCAGAAGCCTTTGTCAGTACCAGGTCGGCCCTTGGCCCTTGGGGGCCGGCTGCCTGCAGGATTTCCACGAATATCTAGATGCCGCCCAGGGACAAGCTGCCACCTGTGCCAACTCGGGCTGCTTTGAGAGTACCCACGGAGCTCTGCAAACTGAGATGCGGAACGTGGGCTGGTGGGTTTTGTTTCCCTGGGCAGAACCCTTTGTCAGTACCAGGAGTGCCCTTGTTCCTCAGGGGCAGGCTGCCGGGTGAATTTCCACGAATATCAAGATGCTGCCCAGGGACAAGCTGCCACTTGTGCCAACTTGCGCTGCTTTGAGGGTGCCCACGGAGCTCTGCAAACTGAGACCAGGAACGTAGGGTTGTGGGTTTTGTTTCCCTGGGCAGAAGCCTTTGTCAGTACCAGGTAGGCCCTTGTTCCCTAGGGGCAGGCTGGCAGCAAGATTTCCACGAATATCAAGATGCTGCCCAGGGACAAGCTGCCACCTGTGCCAACTCAGGCTGCTTTGAGGGTGCCCATGGAGCTCTGCAAACTGAGACCATGAACATGGGGTGCTTAGTTATGTATCTCCGGGCAGAAGCCTTTGTCAGTACCAGGTAGGCCCTTGGCCCTTGGGGGCCAGCTGCCGGCTGGATTTCCACGAATATCAAGATGCCGCCCAGGGACTAGCTGCCACCTGTGCCAACTCGCGCTGCTTTGAGAGCGCCAATGGTGCTCTGCAAACTGAGACCAGAAATGTGGGGTGCTGGGTTTTGTTTTCCTGGGCAGAAGCCGTTGTCAGTACCAAGTAGGCCCTTGTTCCTTAGGGACAGCCTGGCAGCAAGATTTCCACGAATATCAAGATGCTGCCCAGGGACAAGCTGCCACTTGTGCCAACTCAGGCTGCTTTGAGAGTGCCCACGAAATTCTTCAAACTGAGATGTGGAACGTGGGTTTGTGCGTTTTGTTTTCCCGGGCAGAAACATTTGCAGTACCAGGTAGGCCCTCGGCCCTTTGGGGGAGGCTGGCACCAGGATTTCCACGAAAATCAAGTTTCCGCCCAGGGACAAGCTGCCACCAGTGCCAACTCGCGTTGCTTTGAGAGTGCCCACGGAGCTCTGCAAACTGTGACCAGGACCGTGGGGTGCTGAGTTTTGTTTTCCAGGGCAGAAGCCTTCGTCATTACCAGGTCGTCCCTTGGCCCTTGGGGGCCGGCTGCCTGCTGGATTTCCACGAATATCAAGATGCTGCCCAAGGAGGAGCTGCCACCTGTGCCAACTCGGGCTGCTTTGAGAGTGCCCATGGTGCTCTGCAAACTGAGATGTGGAACGTGGGTTTGTGCGTTCTGTTTTCCAGGGCAGAAGCCTTTGTCAGTACCAGGAGGGCCCTTGTTCCTCAGGGGCAGGATGCCGGCTGAATTTCCACAAATATCAAGATGCTGCCCAGGGACAAGCTACCACTTGTGCCAACTCGCGCTGCTTTGAGGGTGCCCACGGAGCTCGGCAAACTGAGACCAGGAACGTAGGGTTGTGGGTTTTGTTTTCCCGGGCAGAAGCCTCTCTCAGTACCAGGTAGGCCCTTGTTCCATAGGGGCAGGATGACAGCAAGATTTCCACGAATATCAAGATGCCACCCAGGGACAAGCTGCCACCTGTGGCAAATCAGGCTGCTTTGAGAGTGCCCACGGAGCTCTTCAAACTGAGACCATGAACCTGGGGTGCTGAGTTTTGTTTCTCCGGGCAGAAGCATTTGCAGTGCCAGGTAGGCCCTTGGTCCTTAAGGGCAGGCAGCCTGCTGGATTTCCATGAATATCAAGACGCCGCCCAGGCACAAGCTGCCACCTGTGACAACTCGGGCTGCTTTGAGAGTGCCCACGGAGCTCTGCAAACTGAGAGAAAGTATGTGGGGTTATGGGTTTTGTTTTCCCGGGCAGAAGCCTTTGTCAGTACCACGTAGGCCCTTGGACCTTGGGGGCCAGCTGCCTGCAGGATTTCCACGAGTATCAAGATGCCGCCCAGGGACAAGCTGCCACCTGTGCCAACTCGCGCTGCTTTGAGAGTGCCCACAGAGCTCTTCAAACTGAGGGAAAGTATGTGGGGTTCTGGGTTTTGTTTTCCCGGGCAGAAGCCTTTGTCAGTACCAAGTAGGCCCTCGGCCCTTAGAGGCAGTCTGCCTGCTGGATTTCCACGCATATCAAAATGCCACCCAGGGACAAGCTGCCACCTGTGACAACTCGGGCTGCTTTGAGAGTGCCCATGGAGCTCTGCAAAATGAGACCAGGAACTTGCCTTGGTGAGTTTTGTTTCCCCGGGCAGATGCCTTTGTCAGTACCAGGAGGGCCCTTGTTCCTCAGGGGCAGGCTGCCGGCTGAATTTCCACGAATATCAAGATGCTGCCCAGGGACAAGCTGCCACTTGTGCCAACTCGGGCTGCTTTGGGAGTGCCCATGGAACTCTGCAAACTGAGACCATGAACCTGGGGTTCTGAGTTTTTTTTCTCCGGGCAGAAGCATTTCCAGTGCAGGTAGGCCCTTGGTCCTTAAGGGCAGGCTGCCGGGTGAATTTCCACGAATATCAAGATGCTGCCCAGGGACAAGCTGCCACTTGTGCCAACTCGCGCTGCTTTGAGGGTGCCCACGGAGCTCTGCAAACTGAGACCAGGGACGTAGGTTTGTGGGTTTTGTTTTCCAGGGCAGAATCCTCTCTCAGTGCCAGGTGGGCCCTTGTTCCTTAGGGGCAGGCTGGCAGCAAGATTTCCACGAATATCAAGATGCTGCCCAGGGACAAGCTGCCACCTGTGCCAACTCGGGCTGCTTTGAGAGAGCCCATGGTGCTCTGCAAACTGAGACCAGGAACGTGGGGTGCTGGGTTTTGTTTTCCAGGGCAGTAGCCTTTGTCAGTGCCAGGTGGGCCCTTGTTCCTCAGGGGCAGGCTGCCGGCTGGATTTCCACGAATATCAAAATGCCGCCCAGGGACAAGCTGCCACCTGTGCCAACTCGGGCAGCTTTGAGAGTGCCCATGGAGCTCTGCAAACTGAGATGTGGAACGAGGGGTGCTGGGTTTTGTTTTCCGGGGCAGAAGCCTTTGTCAGTACCAGGTAGGACCTTGGTCCTTAAGGGCAGGCTGCCGGCTGGATTTCCACGTATATCAAGATGCTGCCCAGGGTCACGTTGCCACCTGTGCAAACTCGGGCTGCTTTGAGAGTGCCCACGGAGCTCTTCAAACTGACAGAATGTATGTGGGGTTATGGGTTTTGTTTTCCAGGGCAGAAGCCTTTGTCAGTACCCAGTAGGCCCGCAGCCTTTAGAGGCAATCTCCCTCCTGGATTTCCACGCATATCAAGATGCCACCCAGGGACAAGCTGCCACCTGTGCCAACTCGGGCTGCTTTGAGAGTGCCCATGGAGCTCTGCAAAGTGAGACCAGGAACTTGCCTTGGTGAGTTTTGTTTCCCCGGGCAGAAGACTTTGTCAGTACCAAGTAGGCCCTTGTTCCTCAGGGGCAGGCTGCCGGGTGAATTTCCACGAATATCAAGATGCTGCCCAGGGACAAGCTGCCACTTGTGCCAACTCGGGCTGCTTTGAGAGTTCCCATGGAGCTCTGCAAACTGAGACCAGAAACGTGGGGTGCTGGGTTTTGTTTTCCCAGGCAGAAGCCTTTGTCAGTACCAGGTAGGCCCTTCGTCCTTAAGGGCAGACTGCCGGCTAGATTTCCACGAATATCAAGATGCTGCCCAGGGACAAGCTGCCACCTGTGCCAACTCGGGCTGCTTTGAGAGTGCCCATGGAGCTCTGCAAACTGAGACTAGAAACATGGGGTGCTGGGTTTTGTTTTCCCGGGCAGAAGCCTTTGTCAGTACCAGTTGGGCCCTTGTTCCTCAGGGGCAGGCTGCCGGCTGGATGTCCACGAATATCAAGATGCCGCCCAGGGACAAGCTGCCACCTGTGCCAACTCGGGCAGCTTTGAGAGTGCCCATGGAGCTCTGCAAACTGAGACCAGAAACGAGGGGTGCTGGGTTTTATTTTCCCGGGCAGAAGCCTTTGTCAGTACCAGGTCGGCCCTTGGCCCTTGGGGGCCGGCTGCCTGCAGGATTTCCACGAATATCAAGATGCCGCCCAGGGACAAGCTGCCACCTGTGCCAACTCGGGCTGCTTTGAGAGTACCCACGGAGCTCTGCAAACTGAGATGCGGAACGTGGGGTGGTGGGTTTTGTTTCCCTGGGCAGAACCCTTTGTCAGTACCAGGAGGGCCCTTGTTCCTCAGGGGCAGGCTGCCGGGTGAATTTCCACGAATATCAAGATGCTGCCCAGGGACATGCTGCCACTTGTGCCAACTTGCGCTGCTTTGAGGGTGCCCACGGAGCTCTGCAAACTGAGACCAGGAACGTAGGGTTGTGGGTTTTGTTTCCCTGGGCAGAAGCCTTTGTCAGTACCAGGTAGGCCCTTGTTCCCTAGGGGCAGGCTGGCAGCAAGATTTCCACGAATATCAAGATGCTGCCCAGGGACAAGCTGCCACCTGTGCCAACTCGGGCTGCTTTGAGAGTGCCCATGGAGCTCTGCAAACTGAGACCATGAACATGGGGTGCTTAGTTATGTATCTCCGGGCAGAAGCCTTTGTCAGTACCAGGTAGGCCCTTGGCCCTTGGGGGCCAGCTGCCTGCAGGATTTCCACGAATATCAAGATGCCGCCCAGGGACTAGCTGCCACCTGTGCCAACTCGCGCTGCTTTGAGAGTGCCAATGGTGCTCTGCAAACTGAGACCAGAAATGTGGGGTGCTGGGTTTTGTTTTCCCGGGCAGAAGCCTTTGTCAGTACCAAGTAGGCCCTTGTTCCTTAGGGACAGCCTGGCAGCAAGATTTCCACGAATATCAAGATGCTGCCCAGGGACAAGCTGCCACTTGTGCCAACTCAGGCTGCTTTGAGAGTGCCCACGAAATTCTTCAAACTGAGATGTGGAACGTGGGTTTGTGCGTTTTGTTTTCCCGGGCAGAAACATTTGCAGTACCAGGTAGGCCCTCGGACCTTTGGGGGAGGCTGGCACCAGGATTTCCACGAAAATCAAGTTTCCGCCCAGGGACAAGCTGCCACCAGTGCCAACTCGCGTTGCTTTGAGAGTGCCCACGGAGCTCTGCAAACTGTGACCAGGACCGTGGGGTGCTGAGTTTTGTTTTCCCGGGCAGAAGCATTTGCAGTGCCAGGTAGGCCCTTGGTCCTTAAGGGCAGGCAGCCTGCTGGATTTCCATGAATATCAAGACGCCGCCCAGGCACAAGCTGCCACCTGTGACAACTCGGGCTGCTTTGAGAGTGCCCACGGAGCTCTGCAAACTGAGAGAAAGTATGTGGGGTTATGGGTTTTGTTTTCCCGGGCAGAAGCCTTTGTCAGTACCACGTAGGCCCTTGGACCTTGGGGGCCAGCTGCCTGCAGGATTTCCACGAGTATCAAGATGCCGCCCAGGGACAAGCTGCCACCTGTGCCAACTCGGGCTGCTTTGAGAGTGCCCACAGAGCTCTTCAAACTGAGGGAAAGTATGTGGGGTTCTGGGTTTTGTTTTCCCGGGCAGAAGCCTTTGTCAGTACCAAGTAGGCCCTCGGCCCTTAGAGGCAGTCTGCCTGCTGGATTTCCACGCATATCAAAATGCCACCCAGGGACAAGCTGCCACCTGTGACAACTCGGGCTGCTTTGAGAGTGCCCATGGAGCTCTGCAAAATGAGACCAGGAACTTGCCTTGGTGAGTTTTGTTTCCCCGGGCAGATGCCTTTGTCAGTACCAGGAGGGCCCTTGTTCCTCAGGGGCAGGCTGCCGGCTGAATTTCCACGAATATCAAGATGCTGCCCAGGGACAAGCTGCCACTTGTGCCAACTCGCGGTGCTTTGACGGTGCCCACGGAGCTCTGCAAACTGAGACCTGGAACGTAGGGTTGTGGGTTTTGTTTTCCAGGGCAGAAGCCTCTCTCAGTACCAGGTAGGCCCTTGTTCCTTAGGGGCAGGCTGGCAGCAAGATTTCCACGAATATCAAGATGCTGCCCAGGGACAAGCTGCCACCTGTGCCAACTCGGGCTGCTTTGAGAGTGCCCATGAAGCTCTGCAAACTGAGAGCAGAAACATGGGGTGCTGAGTTTTGTTTTCCAGGGCAGTAGCCTTTGTCAGTGCCAGTTGGGCCCTTGATCCTCAGGGACAGGCTGCCGGCTGGATTTCCACGAATATCAAAATGCTGCCCAGGGTCAAGCTGCCACCTGCGACAACTCGGGCTGCTTTGGGAGTGCCCATGGAACTCTGCAAACTGAGACCATGAACCTGGGGTTCTGAGTTTTTTTTCTCCGGGCAGAAGCATTTCCAGTGCAGGTAGGCCCTTGGTCCTTAAGGGCAGGCTGCCGGGTGAATTTCCACGAATATCAAGATGCTGCCCAGGGACAAGCTGCCACTTGTGCCAACTCGCGCTGCTTTGAGGGTGCCCACGGAGCTCTGCAAACTGAGACCAGGAACGTAGGTTTGTGGGTTTTGTTTTCCAGGGCAGAACCCTCTCTCAGTGCCAGGTGGGCCCTTGTTCCTAAGGGGCAGGCTGGCAGCAAGATTTCCACGAATATCAAGATGCTGCCCAGGGACAAGCTGCCACCTGTGCCAACTCGGGCTGCTTTGAGAGTGCCCATGGTGCTCTGCAAACTGAGACCAGGAACGTGGGGTGCTGGGTTTTGTTTTCCAGGGCAGTAGCCTTTGTCAGTGCCAGGTGGGTCCTTGTTCCTCAGGGGCAGGCTGCCGGCTGGATTTCCACGAATATCAAAATGCCGCCCAGGGACAAGCTGCCACCTGTGCCAACTCGGGCAGCTTTGAGAGTGCCCATGGAGCTCTGCAAACTGAGATGTGGAAGGAGGGGTGCTGGGTTTTGTTTTCCGGGGCAGAAGCCTTTGTCAGTACCAGGTAGGACCTTGGTCCTTAAGGGCAGGCTGCCGGCTGGATTTCCACGTATATCAAGATGCTGCCCAGGGTCACGTTGCCACCTGTGCAAACTCGGGCTGCTTTGAGAGTGCCCACGGAGCTCTTCAAACTGACAGAATGTATGTGGGGTATGGGTTTTGTTTTCCAGGGCAGAAGCCTTTGTCAGTACCAAGTAGGCCCGCAGCCCTTAGAGGCAGTCTCCCTCCTGGATTTCCACGCATATCAAGATGCCACCCAGGGACAAGCTGCCACCTGTGACAACTCGGGCTGCTTTGAGAGTGCCCATGGAGCTCTGCAAAGTGAGACCAGGAACTTGCCTTGGTGAGTTTTGTTTCCCCGGGCAGAAGACTTTGTCAGTACCAAGTAGGCCCTTGTTCCTCAGGGGCAGGCTGCCGGGTGAATTTCCACGAATATCAAGATGCTGCCCAGGGACAAGCTGCCACTTGTGCCAACTCGGGCTGCTTTGAGAGTTCCCATGGAGCTCTGCAAACTGAGACCAGAAACGTGGGGTGCTGGGTTTTGTTTTCCCAGGCAGAAGCCTTTGTCAGTACCAGGTAGGCCCTTCGTCCTTAAGGGCAGACTGCCGGCTAGATTTCCACGAATATCAAGATGCTGCCCAGGGACAAGCTGCCACCTGTGCCAACTAGGGCTGCTTTGAGAGTGCCCATGAAGCTCTGCAAACTGAGAGCAGAAACATGGGGTGCTGGGTTTTGTTTTCCCGGGCAAAAGCCTTTGTCAGTACCAGGTAGGACCTTGGTCCTTAAGGGCAGCCTTCCGGCTGGATTTCCACGAATATCAAGATGCTGCCCAGGGTCAAGCTGCCACCTGTGACAACTCGGGCTGCTTTGAGGGTGCCCACGGAGCTCTGCAAACTGAGACCAGGAACGTAGGGTTGTGGGTTTTGTTTCCCTGGGCAGAAGCCTTTGTCAGTACCAGGTAGGCCCTTGTTCCCTAGGGGCAGGCTGGCAGCAAGATTTCCACGAATATCAAGATGCTGCCCAGGGACAAGCTGCCACCTGTGCCAACTCGGGCTGCTTTGAGAGTGCCCATGGAGCTCTGCAAACTGAGACCATGAACATGGGGTGCTTAGTTATGTATCTCCGGGCAGAAGCCTTTGTCAGTACCAGGTAGGCCCTTGGCCATTGCGGGCCAGCTGCCTGCAGGATTTCCACGAATATCAAGATGCCGCACAGGGACTAGCTGCCACCTGTGCCAACTCGCGCTGCTTTGAGAGTGCCAATGGTGCTCTGCAAACTGAGACCAGAAATGTGGGGTGCTGGGTTTTGTTTTCCCGGGCAGAAGCCTTTGTCAGTACCAAGTAGGCCCTTGTTCCTTAGGGACAGCCTGGCAGCAAGATTTCCACGAATATCAAGATGCTGCCCAGGGACAAGCTGCCACTTGTGCCAACTCAGGCTGCTTTGAGAGTGCCCACGAAATTCTTCAAACTGAGATGTGGAACGTGGGTTTGTGCGTTTTGTTTTCCCGGGCAGAAACATTTGCAGTACCAGGTAGGCCCTCGGCCCTTTGGGGGAGGCTGGCACCAGGATTTCCACGAAAATCAAGTTTCCGCCCAGGGACAAGCTGCCACCAGTGCCAACTCGCGTTGCTTTGAGAGTGCCCACGGAGCTCTGCAAACTGTGACCAGGACCGTGGGGTGCTGAGTTTTGTTTTCCAGGGCAGAAGCCTTCGTCCTTACCAGGTCGTCCCTTGGCCCTTGGGGGCCGGCTGCCTGCTGGATTTCCACGAATATCAAGATGCTGCCCCAGGAGGAGCTGCCACCTGTGCCAACTCGGGCTGCTTTGAGAGTGCCCACGGAGCTCTTCAAACTGAGACCATGAACCTGGGGTGCTGAGTTTTGTTTCTCCGGGCAGAAGCATTTGCAGTGCCAGGTAGGCCCTTGGTCCTTAAGGGCAGGCAGCCTGCTGGATTTCCATGAATATCAAGACGCCGCCCAGGCACAAGCTGCCACCTGTGACAACTCGGGCTGCTTTGAGAGTGCCCACGGAGCTCTGCAAACTGAGAGAAAGTATGTGGGGTTATGGGTTTTGTTTTCCCGGGCAGAAGCCTTTGTCAGTACCACGTAGGCCCTTGGACCTTGGGGGCCAGCTGCCTGCAGGATTTCCACGAGTATCAAGATGCCGCCCAGGGACAAGCTGCCACCTGTGCCAACTCGGGCTGCTTTGAGAGTGCCCACAGAGCTCTTCAAACTGAGGGAAAGTATGTGGGGTTCTGGGTTTTGTTTTCCCGGGCAGAAGCCTTTGTCAGTACCAAGTAGGCCCTTGGCCCTTAGAGGCAGTCTGCCTGCTAGATTTCCACGCATATCAAAATGCCACTCAGGGACAAGCTGCCACCTGTGACAACTCGGGCTGCTTTGAGAGTGCCCATGGAGCTCTGCAAAATGAGACCAGGAACTTGCCTTGGTGAGTTTTGTTTCCCCGGGCAGATGCCTTTGTCAGTACCAGGAGGGCCCTTGTTCCTCAGGGGCAGGATGCCGGCTGAATTTCCACGAATATCAAGATGCTGCCCAGGGACAAGCTGCCACTTGTGCCAACTCGCGCTGCTTTGACGGTGCCCACGGAGGTCTGCAAACTGAGACCTGGAACGTAGGGTTGTGGGTTTTGTTTTCCCGGGCAGAAGCCTCTCTCAGTACCAGGTCAGCCCTTGTTCCTTAGGGGCAGGCTGGCAGCAAGATTTCCACGAATATCAAGATGCTGCCCAGGGACAAGCTGCCACCTGTGCCAACTCGGGCTGCTTTGAGAGTGCCCATGGTGCTCTGCAAACTGAGAGCAGAAACATGGGGTGCTGGGTTTTGTTTTCCCGGGCAAAAGCCTTTGTCAGTACCAGGTAGGACCTTGGTCCTTAAGGGCAGCCTTCCGGCTGGATTTCCACGAATATCAAGATGCTGCCCAGGGTCAAGCTGCCACCTGTGACAACTCGGGCTGCTTTGGGAGTGCCCATGGAACTCTGCAAACTGAGACCATGAACCTGGGGTGCTGAGTTTTTTTTCTCCGGGCAGAAGCATTTCCAGTGCAGGTAGGCCCTTGGTCCTTAAGGGCAGGCTGCCGGGTGAATTTCCACGAATATCAAGATGCTGCCCAGGGACAAGCTGCCACTTGTGCCAACTCGCGCTGCTTTGAGGATGCCCACGGAGCTCTGCAAACTGAGACCAGGAACGTAGGTTTGTGGGTTTTGTTTTCCAGGGCAGAACCCTCTCTCAGTGCCAGGTGGGCCCTTGTTCCTAAGGGGCAGGCTGGCAGCAAGATTTCCACGAATATCAAGATGCTGCCCAGGGACAAGCTGCCACCTGTGCCAACTCGGGCTGCTTTGAGAGTGCCCATGGTGCTCTGCAAACTGAGACCAGGAACGTGGGGTGCTGGGTTTTGTTTTCCAGGGCAGTAGCCTTTGTCAGTGCCAGGTGGGTCCTTGTTCCTCAGGGGCAGGCTGCCGGCTGGATTTCCACGAATATCAAAATGCCGCCCAGGGACAAGCTGCCACCTGCGCCAACTCGCGCTGTTTTGAGAGTGCCCACGGAGTTCTTCAAACTGAGACCAGGAACGTGGGTTTGTGGGTTTTGTTTTCCCGGGCAGAAACATTTACAGGGCCAGGTAGGCCCTCGGCCCTTTGGGGGAGACTGGCACCAGGATTTCCACGAAAATCAAGTTTCCGCCCAGGGACAAGCTGCCACCTGTGCCAACTCGGGCTGCTTTGAGAGTGCCCATGGAGCTCTAAAAACTGAGACCAGGAAAGTGGTGTTCTGAGTTTTGTTTTCCCGGGCAGAAGCCTTTGTCAGTACCAGGTAGGCCGTTGGCCCTTGGGGGCCAGCTGCCTGCAGGATTTCCACGAATATCAAGATGCCGCCCAGGGACAAGCTGCCCCCTGTGCCAACTCGGGCTGCTTTGAGAGTGCCCACAGAGCTCTTCAAACTGAGAGAAAGTATGTGGGGTTATGGGTTTTGTTTTCCAGGGCAGAAGCCTTTGTCAGTACCAAGTAGGCCCTCAGCCCTTAGAGGCAGTCTGCCTGCTGGATTTCCACGCATATCAAGATGCTGCCCAGGGACAAGCTGCCACCTGTGCAAACTCGGGCTGCTTTGAGAGTGCCCATGGAGCTCTGCAAAGTGAGACCAGGAACTTGCCTTGGTGAGTTTTGTTTCCCCGGGCAGAAGCATTTGCAGTACCAGGTAGGCTCTCGTAATTCAGGGCCGGCTGCCTCCTGGATTTCCACGAATATCAAGATGCCGCCCAGGGACCAGCTTCCACTTGTGCCAACTCGCGCTGCTTTGAGGGTGCCCACGGAGCTCTGCAAACTGAGACCAGGAACGTAGGGTTGTGGGTTTTGTTTTCCCGGGCAGAAGCCTCTCTCAGTACCAGGTAGTCCCTTGTTCCTTAGGGGCAGGCTGGCAGCAAGATTTCCACGAATATCAGATGCTGCCCAGGGACAAGCTGCCACCTGTGCCAACTCGGGCTGCTTTGAGAGTTCCCATGGAGCTCTGCAAACTGGGACCATTAACGTGAGGTGCTGAGTTTTGTTTCTCTGGGCAGAAACATTTGCAGTGCCAGGTAGGCCCTTGGTCTTTAAGGGCTGGCAGCCTGCAGGATTTCCACGAATATCAAGATGCTGCCCAGGGACAAGCTGCCACCTGTGCCAACTCGGGCTGCTTTGAGGGTGCCCACGGAGCTCTGCAAACTGAGATGTGGAACGTGGGGTTATGGGTTTTGTTTTCCCGGGCAGAAGCCTTTGTCAGTACCAGGTAGGCCGTTGGCCCTTGGGGGCCAGTGCCCGCAGGATTTCCACGAATATCAAGATGCCGCCCAGGGACAAGCTGCCACCTGTGCCAACTCGGGCTGCTTTGAGAGTGCCCATGGAGCTCTTCAAACTGAGAGAAAGTATGTGGGGTTATGGGTTTTGTTTTCCAGGGCAGAAGCCTTTGTCAGTACCAAGTAGGCCCTCGGCCCTTAAAGGCAGACTGCCTGCTGGATTTCCACGCATATCAAGATGCTACCCAGGGACGTGCTGCCACCTGTTGCAACTCGGGCTGCTTTGAGAGTGCCCATGGAGCTCTGCAAAGTGAGACCAGGAACTTGCCTTGGTGAGTTTTGTTTCCCCAGGCAGAAGGATTTGCCGTACCAGGTAGGCTCTCGTAATTCAGGGCCGGCTGCCTCCTGGATTTCCACGAATATCAAGATGCTGCCCAGGGACCAGCTTCCACTTGTGCTAACTCGCGCTGCTTTGAGGTTGCCCACGGAGCTCTGCAAACTGAGACCAGGAACGTAGGGTTGTGGGTTTTGTTTTCCCGGGCAGAAGCCTTTGTCAGTACCAGGTAGGCCCTTGTTCCTTAGGGGCAGGCTGGCAGCAAGATTTCCACGAATATCAAGATGCTGCCCAAGGACAAGCTGCCACCTGTGCCAACTCGGGCTGCTTTGAGAGTTCCCATGGAGCTCTGCAAACTGGGACCATTAACGTGAGGTGCTGAGTTTTGTTTCTCTGGGCAGAAACATTTGCAATGCCTGGTAGGCCCTTGGTCCTTAAGGGCAGGCAGCCTGCTGGATTTCCATGAATATCAAGATGCTGCCAAAGGACAAGCTGCCACCTGTGCGAGCTCGCGCTGCTTTGAGAGTGCCCATGGTGCTCTGCAAACTGAGACCAGAAACGTGGGGTGCTGGGTTTTGTTTCCCCGGGCAGAAGCCACTGTCAGTACCAGGTAGGCCCTTGGCCCTTGGGGGCTGGCTGCCTGCAGGATTTCCACGAATATCAAGATGCCGCCCAGGGACAAATTGCCACCTGTGACAACTGGGGCTGCTTTGAGAGTGCCCATGGAGCTCTGCAAACTGAGATGTGGAACGTGGGGTGGTGGGTTTTGTTTTCCTGGGCAGAAGCCTTTGTCAGTACCAGGTAGGCCCTTGTTCCTCAGGGGCAGGCTGCCCGCTGGATTTCCACGAATATCAAGATGCTGCCCAGGGACAAGCTGCAACTTGTGCCAACTCGCCCTGCTTTGAGGGTGCCCACGGAGCTCTGAAAACTGAGACCAGGAACGTAGGGTTGTGGGTTTTGTTTTCCCGGGCAGAAGCCTCTCTCAGTACCAGGTATGCCCTTGTTCCTTAGGTGCAGGCTGGCAGCAAGATTTCCACGAATATCAAGATGCTGCTCAGGGACAAGCTGCCACCTGCGCCAAATCGCGCTGCTTTGAGAGTGCCCATGGAGCTCTGCAAACTGAGACCATGAACCTGGGGTGCTGAGTTTTGTTTCTCCGGGCAGAAGCATTTGAAGTGCCAGGTAGGCCCTCGGTCCTTAAGGGCAGGCAGCCTGCTGGATTTCCACGAATATCAAGATGCTGCCCAGGGACAAGCTGCCACCTGTGCCAACTCGCGCTTCTTTGAGAGTGCCCATGGTGCTCTGCAAACTGAGACCAGAAACGTGGTGTTCTGAGTGTTGTTTTCCCGGGCAGAAGCCTTTGTCAGTACCAGGTAGGCCGTTGGCCCTTGGGGGCCAGCTGCCTGCAGGATTTCCACGAATATCAAGATGCTGCCCAGGGACAAGCTGCCACCTGTGCCAACTCGGGCTGCTTTGAGAGTGCCCACAGAGCTCTTCAAACTGAGAGAAAGTATGTGGGGTTATGGGTTTTATTTTCCCGGGCAGAAGCCTTTGTCAGTACCAAGTAGGCCCTCAGCCCTTAGAGGCAGTCTGCCTGCTGGATTTCCACGCATATCAAGATGCCACCCAGGGACAAGCTGCCACCTGTGCCAACTCGGGCTGCTTTGAGAGTGCCCATGGAGCTCTGCAAAGTGAGACCAGGAACTTGCCTTGGTGAGTTTTGTTTCCCCGGGCAGAAGCACATTCAGTACCAGGTAGGCTCTCGTAATTCAGGGCCGGCTGCCTCCTGGATTTCCACGAATATCAAGATGCTGCCCAGGGACCAGCTTCCACTTGTGCCAACTCGCGCTGCTTTGAGGGTGCCCACGGAGCTCTGGAAACTGAGACCAGGAACGTAGGGTTGTGGGTTTTGTTTTCCCGGGACGAAGCCTCTCTCAGTACCAGGTAGGCCATTGGTCCTTAAGGGCAGGCTGGCAGCAAGATTTCCACGAATATCAAGATGCTGCCCAGGGACAAGCTGCCACCTGTGCCAACTCGCGCTGCTTTGAGGGTGCCCATGGAGCTCTGCAAACTGGGACCATTAACGTGAGGTGCTGAGTTTTGTTTCTCTGGGCAGAAACATTTGCAGTGCCAGGTAGGCCCTTGGTCTTTAAGGGCTGGCAGCCTGCAGGATTTCCACGAATATCAAGATGCTGCCCAGGGAAAAACTGCAACTTGTGCAAACTCGCGGTGCTTTGAGGGTGCCCACGGAGCTCTGCAAACTGAGACCAGGAACGTAGGGTTGTGGGTTTTGTTTTCCCGGGCAGAAGCCTCTCTCAGTACCAGGTAGGCCCTTGTTCCTTAGGGGCAGGCTGGCAGCAAGATTTCCACGAATATCAAGATGCCGCCCAGGGACAAGCTGCCACCTGTGCCAACTCGGGCTGCTTTGAGAGTGCCCATGGAGCTCTGCAAACTGAGACCATGAACCTGGGTTGCTGAGTTTTGTTTCTCCGGGCAGAAGCATTTGAAGTGCCAGGTAGGCCCTCGGTCCTTAAGGGCAGGCAGCCTGCTGGATTTCCATGAATATCAAGATGCTGCCCAGGGACAAGCTGCCACCTGTGCCAACTCGCGCTGCTTTGAGAGTGCCCATGGTGCTCTGCAAACTGAGACCAGAAACGTGGTGTTCTGAGTTTTGTTTTCCCGGGCAGAAGACTTTGTCAGTACCAGGTAGGCCGTTGGCCGTTTGGGGCCAGCTGCCTGCAGGATTTCCACGAATATCAAGATGCCGCCCAGGGACAACCTGCCACCTGTGCCAACTCGGGCTGCTTTGAGAGTGCCCACAGAGCTCTTCAAACTGAGAGAAAGTATGTGGGGTTATGGGTTTTGTTTTCCCGGGCAGAAGCCTTTGTCAGTACCAAGTAGGCCCTCAGCCCTTAGAGGCATTCTGCCTGCTGGATTTCCACAAATATCAAGATGCCACCCAGGGACAAGCTGCCACCTGTGCCAACTCGGGCTGCTTTGAGAGTGCCCATGGAGCTCAGCAAAGTGAGACCAGGAACTTGCCTTGGTGAGTTTTGTTTCCCCGGGCAGAAGCATTTGCAGTACCAGGCAGGCTCTCAGAACTTCAGGGCCGGCTGACTGCTGGATTTCCACGAATATCAAGATGCCACCCAGGGACAAGCTTCCACTTGTGCTAAGTCGCGCTGCTTTGGGGGTGCCCACGGAGCTCTGCAAAGTGAGACCAGGAACTTGCCTTAGTGAGTTTTGTTTCCCCGGGCAGAAGCATTTGCAGTACCAGGTAGGCTCTCGTAATTCAGGGCCGGCTGCCTTCTGGATTTCCACGAATATCAAGATGCCGCCCAGGGGCAAGCTGCCACCTGTGCCAACTCGGGCTGCTTTGAGAGTGCCCATGGAGCTCTGCAAACTGAGATGTGGAACGTGGGGTGGTGGGTTTTGTTTCCCTGGGCAGAAGCCTTTGTCATTACCAGGAGGGCCCTTGTTCCTCAGGGGCAGGCTGGCGGCTCAATTTCCACGAATATCAAGATGCTGCCCAGGGACAAGCTGCCACTTGTGCCAACTCGGGCTGTTTTGAGGGTGCCCACGGAGCTCTGCAAACTGAGACCAGGAACGTAGGGTTGTGGGTTTTGTTTTCCCGGGCAGAAGCCTCTCTCAGTACCAGGTAAGCCCTGGTTCCTTAGGGGCAGGCTGGCAGCAAGATTTCCACGAATATCAAGATGCTGCCCAGGGACAAGCTGCCACCTGTGCCAACTCGGGCTGCTTTGAGGGTGCCCTTGGAGCTCTGCAAAGTGAGACCAGGAACGTGCGTTGGTGAGTTTTGTTTATCCGGGCAGAAGCATTTGTCAGTACCATGTAGGCCCTCGGAATTTCAGGGCCGACTGCCTGCTGGATTTCCACGAATATCAAGATGCTGCCCAGGGACAAGCTGCCACCTGTGCCAACTCGAGCTGCTTTGAGGGTGCCCACGGAGCTCTGCAAACTGGGACCATTAACGTGAGGTGCTGAGTTTTGTTTCTCTGGGCAGAAACATTTGCAGTGCCTGGTATGCACTCGGTCCTTAAGGGCAGGCAGCCTGCTGGATTTCCACGAATATCAAGATGCTGCCAAAGGACAAGCTGCCACCTGTGCCAACTCGGGCTGCTTTGAGAGTGCCCATGGAGCTCTGCAAACTGAGACCAGAAACGTGGGGTGCTGGGTTTTGTTTTCCAGAGCAGAAGCCTTTGTCAGTACCAGGTAGGCCGTTGGCCCTTTGGGGCCGGCTGCCTGCAGGATTTCCACGAATATCAAGATGCCGCCCAGGGACAAGCTGGCACCTGTGCCAACTCGGGCTGCTTTGAGGGTGCCCACGGAGCTCTGCAAACTGAGATGTGGAACGTGGGGTTATGGGTTTTGTTTTCCAGGGCAGAAGCCTTTGTCAGTACCAGGAGGGCCCTTGTTCCTCAGGGGCAGGCTGCCCGCTGGATTTCCACGAATATCAAGATGCTGCCCAGGGACAAGCTGCCACTTGTGCCAACTCGCGCTGCTTTGGGGGTGCCCACGGAGCTCTGCAAACTGAGACCAGGAACGTAGGGTTGTGGGTTTTGTTTTCCTGGGCAGAAGCCTTTGTCAGTACCAGGTAGGCCCTTGTTCCTTAGGGGCAGGCTGGCAGCAAGATTTCCACGAATATCAAGATGCTGCCCAGGGACAAGCTGCCACCTGTGCCAACTCGGGCTGCTTTGAGAGTGCCCATGGAGCTCTGCAAACTGAGACCATGAACCTGGGGTGCTGAGTTTTGTTTCTCCGGGCAGAAGCATTTGAAGTACCAGGCAGGCTCTCGGAACTTCAGGGCCGGCTGCCTCCTGGATTTCCACGAATATCAAGATGCTGCCCAGGGACAAGCTGCAACTTGTGCCAACTCGCAGTGCTTTGAGGTTGCCCACGGAGCTCTGCAAACTGAGACCAGGAACGTAGGACTGTGGGTTTTGTTTTCCCGGACAGAAGCCTCTCTCCGTACCAGGTAGGCCCTCCACACTTAGGGGCAGGCTGGCAGCAAGATTTCCACGAATATCAAGATGCTGCCCAGGGACAAGCTGCCACCTGTGCCAACTCGCGCTGCTTTGAGAGTGCCCACGGAGCTCTGCAAACTGTGGCCAGGACGGTGGGGTGCTGAGTTTTGTTTTCCCGGGCAGAAGCCTTTGTCAGTACTAGGTAGGCCCATGGTCTTTCAGGGCCGTCAGCCTGCTGAATTTCAATGAATATCAAGATGCTGCCCACGGAGGAGCTGCCACCTGTGCCAACTCGGGCTGCTTTGAGAGTGCCCATGGTGCTCTGCAAACTGAGACCAGGAACGTGGGGTGGTGAGTTTTGTTTTCCCGGGCAGAAGCCTTTGTGAGTACCAGGTGGGCCCTTGTTCCATAGGGGCAGGCTGCCGGCTGGATTTCCACGAATATCAAGATGCCACCCAGGGACAAGCTGCCACCTGTGCCAACTCGGGCTGCTTTGAGAGTGCCCATGGAGCTCTGCAAACTGAGACCAGGAACGTGGGGTCGTGGGTTTTGTTTTCCCGGGCAGAAGCCTTTGTCAGTACCAAGAAGCCCCTCAGCCCTTAGAGGCAGTCTGCCTGCTGGATTTCCCCGAATATCAAGATGCCGCCCAGGGACAAGCTGCCACCTGTGCCAACTCGGGCTGCTTTGAGAGTGCCCATGGAGCTCTGCGAAGTTAGACCAGGAACTTGCCTTGGTGAGTTTTGTTTTCCAGGGCAGAAGCCTTTGTCAGTACCAGGTAGGCTCTCGTAATTCAGGGCCGGCTGCCTCCTGGATTTCCACGAATATCAAGATGCTGCCCAGGGACTAGCTTCCACTTGTGCCAACTCGCGCTGCTTTGAGGTTGCCCACGGAGCTCTGCAAACTGAGATCAGGAACGTAGGGTTGTGGGTTTTGTTTTCCTGGGCAGAAGCCTTTGTCAGTACCAGGTAGGCCCTTGTTCCTTAGGGGCAGGCTGGCAGCAAGATTTCCACGAATATCAAGATGCTGCCCAGGGACAAGCTGCCACCTGTGCCAACTCGGGCTGCTTTGAGAGTGCCCATGGAGCTCTGCAAACTGGGACCATTAACGTGAGGTGCTGAGTTTACTTTCTCTGGGCAGAAACATTTGCAGTGCCAGGTAGGCCCTTGGTCTTTAAGGGCTGGCAGCCTGCTGGATTTCCATGAATATCAAGATGCTGCCCAGGGACAAGCTGCCACCTGTGCCAACTCGGGCTGCTTTGAGTGTGCCCACGGAGCTCTGCAAACTGAGATGTGGAACGTGGGGTTATGGGTTTTGTTTTCCCGGTCAGAAGTCTTTGTCAGTACCAGGTAGGCCCTTGTTCCTCAGGGGCAGGCTGCCCGCTGGATTTCCACGAATATCAAGATGCTGCCCAGGGACAAGCTGCCACTTGTGCCAACTCGGGCTGCTTTGAGAGTGCCCACGGAGCTCTGCAAACTGAGACCAGGAACGTAGGGTTGTGGGTTTTGTTTTCCCGGGCAGAAGCCTTTGTCAGTACCAGGTAGGCCCTTGTACCCTAGGGGCAGGCTGGCAGCAAGATTTCCACGAATATCAAGATGCTGCCCAGGGACAAGCTGCCACCTGTGCCAACTCGGGCTGCTTTGAGAGTTCCCATGGAGCTCTGCAAACTGGGACCATTAACGTGAGCTGCTGAGTTTTGTTTCTCTGGGCAGAAACATTTGCAGTGACAGGTAGGCCCTTGGTCTTTGAGGGCAGGCAGCCTGCTTGATTTCCATGAATATCAAGATGCTGCCAAAGGACAAGCTGCCACCTGTGCCAACTCACGCTGCTTTGAGAGTGCCCATGGAGCTCTGCAAACTGAGACCAGAAACGTAGGGTGCTGGGTTTTGTTTTCCCGAGCAGAAGCCTTTGTCAATACCAGGTAGGCCCTTGGTCCTTGGGGGCCGGCTGCCTGCAGGATTTCCACGAATATCAAGATGCCGCCCAGGGACAACCTGCCACCTGTGCCAACTCGGGCTGCTTTGAGAGTGCCCATGGTGCTCTGTAAACTGAGACCAGAAACGTGGGGTGGTGGGTTTTGTTTCCCTGGGCAGAAGCCTTTGTCAGTACCAGGAGGGCCCTTGTTCCTCAGGGGCAGGCTGCCGGCTCAATTTCCACGAATATCAAGATGCTGCCCAGGGACAAGCTGCCACCTGTGCCAACTCGCGCTGCTTTGAGAGTGCCCACGGAGCTCTGCAAACTGTGGCCAGGACGGTGGGGTGCTGAGTTTTGTTTTCCCAGGCAGAAGCCTTTGTCAGAACTAGGTAGGCCCATGGTCTTTCAGGGCCGTCAGCCTGCTGAATTTCAATGAATATCAAGATGCTGCCCACGGAGGAGCTGCCACCTGTGCCAACTCGGGCTGCTTTGAGAGTGCCCATGGCGCTCTGCAAACTGAGACCAGGAACGTGGGGTGCTGAGTTTTGTTTTCCCGGGCAGAAGCCTTTGTGAGTACCAGGTGGGCCCTTGTTCCATAGGGGCAGGCTGCCGTCTGGATTTCCACGAATATCAAGATGCCGCCCAGGGACAAGCTGCCACCTGTGCCAACTCGGGCTGCTTTGAGAGTGCCCATGGAGCTCTGCAAACTGAGACCAGGAACCTGGGGTGCTGAGTTTTGTTTTCCCGGTCAGAAGCCTTTGTGAGTACCAGGTGGGCCCTTGTTCCATAGGGGCAGGCTGCCGGGTGAATTTCCACGAATATCAAGATGCCGCCCAGGGACAAGCTGCCACCTGTGCCAACTCGGGCTGCTTTGAGAGTGCCCATGGAGCTCTGCAAACTGAGACCAGGAACGTGGGGTCGTGGGTTTTGTTTTCCCGGGCAGAAGCCTTTGTCAGTACCAAGAAGCCCCTCAGCCCTTAGAGGCAGTCTGCCTGCTGGATTTCCCCGAATATCAAGATGCCGCCCAGGGACAAGCTGCCACCTGTGCCAACTCGGGCTGCTTTGAGAGTGCCCATGGAGCTCTGCGAAGTTAGACCAGGAACTTGCCTTGGTGAGTTTTGTTTCCCCGGGCAGAAGCATTTGCAGTACCAGGTAGGCTCTCGTAATTCAGGGCCGGCTGCCTGCTGGATTTCCCCGAATATCAAGATGCTGCCCAGGGACAAGCTTCCACTTGTGCCAACTCGCGATGCTTTGAGGGTGCCCACGGAGCTCTGCAAACTGAGATGTGGAACGTGGGGTTATGGGTTTTGTTTTCCCGGGCAGAAGCCTTTGTCAGTACCAGGTAGGCCCTTGTTCCTCAGGGGCAGGCTGCCCGCTGGATTTCCACGAATATCAAGATGCTGCCCAGGGACAAGCTGCCACCTGTGCCAACTCGGGCTGCTTTGAGGGTGCCCATGGAGCTCTGCAAACTGAGACCATGAACCTGGGGTGCTGAGTTTTGTTTCCCCGGGCAGAAGCATTTGAAGTGCCAGGTAGGCCCTCGGTCCTTAAGGGCAGGCAGCCTGCTGGATTTCCACGAATATCAAGATGCTGCCCAGGGACAAGCTGCCACCTGTGCCAACTCGGGCTGCTTTGAGAGTGCCCATGGTGCTCTGCAAACTGAGACCAGAAACGTGGTGTTCTGAGTTTTGTTTTCCAGGGCAGAAGCCTTTGTCAGTACCAGGTAGGCCGTTGGCCCTTTGGGGCCATCTGCCTGCAGAATTTCCACGAATATCAAGATGCCGCCCAGGGACAAGCTGCCACCTGTGCCAACTCACGCTGCTTTGAGAGTGCCCATGGAGCTCTTCAAACTGAGAGAAAGTATGTGGGGTTATGGGTTTTGTTTTCCAGGGCAGAAGCCTTTGTCAGTACCAAGTAGGCCCTCAGCCCTTAGAGGCAGTCTGCCTGCTGGATTTCCACGCATATCAAGATGCCACCCAGGGACAAGCTGCCACCTGTGCCAACTCGGGCTGCTTTGAGAGTGCCCATGGAGCTCTGCAAAGTGAGACCAGGAAAGTGGGGTGCTGAGTTTTGTTTCCCCGGGCAGAAGCATTTGCAGTACCAGGTAGGCTCTCGTAATTCAGGTCCGGCTGCCTCCTGGATTTCCACGAATATCAAGATGCTGCCCAGGGACCAGCTTCCACTTGTGCCAACTCGCGCTGCTTTGAGGGTGCCCACGGAGCTCTGCAAACTGAGACCAGGAACGAAGGGTTGTGGGTTTTGTTTTCCCGGGCAGAAGCCTTTGTCAGTACCAGGTAGGCCCTTGGTCCTTAGGGGCAGGCTGGCAGCAAGATTTCCACGAATATCAAGATGCTGCCCAGGGACAAGCTGCCACCTGTGCCAACTCGGGCTGCTTTGAGAGTGCCCATGGAGCTCTGCAAACTGGGACCATTAACGTGAGGTGCTGAGTTTTGTTTCTCTGGGCAGAAACATTTGCAGTGCCAGGTAGGCCCTTGGTCTTTAAGGGCTGGCAGCCTGCAGGATTTCCACGAATATCAAGATGCTGCCCAGGGACAAGCTGCCACCTGTGCCAACTCGGGCTGCTTTGAGGGTGCCCACGGAGCTCTGCAAACTGAGACCAGGAACGTAGGGTTGTGGGTTTTGTTTTCCCGGGCAGAAGCCTTTGTCAGTACCAGGTAGGCCCTTGTTCCTTAGGGGCAGGCTGGCAGCAGGATTTCCACGAATATCAAGATGCTGCCCAGGGACAAGCTGCCACCTGTGCCAACTAGCGCTGCTTTGAGAGTGCCCATGGTGCTCTGCAAACTGAGACCAGAAACGTGGTGTTCTGAGTTTTGTTTTCCCGGGCAGAAGCCTTTGTCAGTACCAGGTAGGCCGTTGGCCCTTTGGGGCCAGCTGCCTGCAGGATTTCCACGAATATCAAGATGCCGCCCAGGGACAAGCTGCCACCTGTGCCAACTCGGGCTGCTTTGAGAGTGCCCACAGAGCTCTTCAAACTGAGATAAAGTATGTGGGGTTATGGATTTTGTTTTCCAGGGCAGAAGCCTTTGTCAGTACCAAGTAGGCCCTCAGCCCTTAGAGGCAGTCTGCCTGCTGGATTTCCACGCATATCAAGATGCCACCCAGGGACAAGCTGCCACCTGTGCCAACTCACGCTGCTTTGAGAGTGCCCATGGAGCTCTGCAAAGTGAGACCAGGAACTTGCCTTGGTGAGTTTTGTTTCCCCGGGCAGAAGCATTTGCAGTACCAGGTAGGCTCTCGTAATTCAGGGCCGGCTGCCTCCTGGATTTCCACGAATATCAAGATGCTGCCCAGGGACAAGCTTCCACTTGTGCTAACTCGCGCTGCTTTGAGGGTGCCCACAAGGCTCTGCAAAGTGAGACCAGGAACTTGCCTTGGTGAGTTTTGTTTCCCCGGGCAGAAGCATTTGCATTACCAGGTAGGCTCTCGTAATTCAGGGCCGGCTGCCTCCTGGATTTCCACGAATATCAAGATGCTGCCCAGGGACAAGCTGCCTCTTGTGCCAACTCGCGCTGCTTTGAGGGTGCCCACGGAGCTCTGCAAACTGAGACCAGGAACGTAGGATTGTGGGTTTTGTATTCCCGGGCAGAAGCCTTTGTCAGTACCAGGTATGCCCTTGTTCCTTAGGGGCAGGCTGGCAGCAAGATTTCCACGAATATCAAGATGCCGCCCAGGGACAAGCTGCCACCTGTGCCAACTCGGGCTGCTTTGAGAGTGCCCATGGAGCTCTGCAAACTGAGACCATGAACCTGGGTTGCTGAGTTTTGTTTCTCCGGGCAGAAGCATTTGAAGTGCCAGGTAGGCCCTCGGTCCTTAAGGGCAGGCAGCCTGCTGGATTTCCATGAATATCAAGATGCTGCCCAGGGACAAGCTGCCACCTGTGCCAACTCGCGCTGCTTTGACAGTGCCCATGGTGCTCTGCAAACTGAGACCAGAAACGTGGTGTTCTGAGTTTTGTTTTCCCGGGCAGCTGACTTTGTCAGTACCAGGTAGGCCGTTGGCCGTTTGGGGCCAGCTGCCTGCAGGATTTCCACGAATATCAAGATGCCGCCCAGGGACAACCTGCCACCTGTGCCAACTCGGGCTGCTTTGAGAGTGCCCACAGAGCTCTTCAAACTGAGAGAAAGTATGTGGGGTTATGGGTTTTGTTTTCCAGGGCAGAAGCCTTTGTCAGTACCAAGTAGGCCCTCAGCCCTTAGAGGCAGTCTGCCTGCTGGATTTCCACGCATATCAAGATGCCACCCAGGGACAAGCTGCCACCTGTGCCAACTCGGGCTGCTTTGAGAGTGCCCATGGAGCTCTGCAAAGTGAGACCAGGAACTTGCCTTGGTGAGTTTTGTTTCCCCGGGCAGAAGCATTTGCAGTACCAGGTAGGCTCTCGTAATTCAGGGACGGCTGCCTTCTGGATTTCCACGAATATCAAGATGCCGCCCAAGGACAAGCTGCCACCTGTGCCAACTCGGGCTGCTTTGAGAGTGCCCATGGAGCTCTGCAAACTGAGATGTGGAACGTGGGGTGGTGGGTTTTGTTTCCCTGGGCAGAAGCCTTTGTCAGTACCAGTTGGGCCCTTGTTCCTCAGGGGCAGGCTGGCGGCTCAATTTCCACGAATATCAAGATGCTGCCCAGGGACAAGCTGCAACTTGGGCCAACTCGCGCTGCTTTGAGGGTGCCCACAGAGCTCTGCAAACTGAGATGTGGAACGTGGGGTGGTGGGTTTTGTTTTCCCGGGCAGAAGCCTCTCTCAGTGCCAGGTAGGCCCTTGTTCCTTAGGGGCAGGCTGGCAGCAAGATTTCCACGAATATCAAGATGCTGCCCAGGGACAAGCTGCCACCTGTGCCAACTCGGGCTGCTTTGAGAGTGCCCATGGAGCTCTGCAAACTGAGACCATGAACCTGGGGTGCTGAGTTTTGTTTCTCCGGGCAGAAGCATTTGCAGTGCCAGGTAGGCCCTTGGTCTTTAAGGGCAGGCAGCCTGCTGGATTTCCATGAATATCAAGATGCTGCCAAAGGACAAGCTGCCACCTGTGGCAACTCGCGCTGCTTTGAGAGTGCCCTTGGAGCTCTGCAAAGTGAGACCAGGAACGTGCGTTGGTGAGTTTTGTTTATCCGGGCAGAAGCATTTGTCAGTACCAGGTAGGCTGTCATGGTTTGACGCTGGCCCAATGCCAGTGCCCCCATGAAAACCCATCTTCCCTGGTGTCTGCTGTGAGATGTGATCAGAGACAGAGCAAAGCAGGCCTCCACTTGCAACAAAAGAAAAAAAACTTTATTATTACACAATTACAATAAAATTAACACACAGAGCAGAATGGAAAACCTTTTAAAACATTTCTCCTCCCCCCACTCAATTCTTACAGACTATTACAGAACCTTAGATCTTAAATCCAGTCCATCACCCTTCAGATAATCAACTCAGTCCATCTCCACCCTTCAGATAATCACTTCTCATTTCATTAAGGAGAGAAGGAGCCCTCCTTGTGCCACCACAGGTAAATCCCCGTCACTCAGCAACTACACGTCGTGACTTCTTCCTTCCATGTTCAGTGCTCTCACCACTGCACATGGACCAGAGCTGCTCTTAGGGTTTCCCCTTTCAAGGACGCCTTGCCCAGTTCCACAAGAGAACGACAGTCTCTCTCACCTCATTTTTGGGACACCAGTCCCCCCCAATATTTCACCCCCTGGGGCCGAGGGGTCTCACCATCTCTTCATCACCTGTCGTCTCCGCACACATCACTCCTTTGGCGCAGCCTCCCCCTAAAATGCAGTCTCTGTATTACAGGAAAGGTTCTATCCATGGCTAATACAAGAAAAGTCCAGCCAAAAGCCACTCCATCATCTCCTCCACCTAGGATTCTCTCAACTTCTCCCAGTCCTTCTTCACTTGCACCACTCTGGATCACACTTGCGCATTCCTTCTTATCCGTTTCTCTCCTCTCTCAGCTCCCGGAGGATCAGCATTTGCAAGGTTTTCCATCGTCTCACAGAAGGGTTAAAATCACAGTCTCTGCTCATTACGAACTCCCACACCAGTTCCGCACTCTTCACTGGGCACGGTTCCCATTGCCTCGGCCCGGCCGGTGCTATCACATCCAAGATAGCACTGGCACCTCTCTCTCACTCTCTCTCTCTCGAGGGGGGGGGGGGGGGGGGGCTGCCCACTGCTTCTCTGAGTTCCTCCACCCCTCCGTCTCTGTGGGGAACTCACTCTTATCCAAGCCATCGCCTCCCGTCTCCGGCCCATGGCTCCGGCCTACCTCCCCCGGCCGCGTGGCCTTCCCCTCCCCCACCCAGCCCGAAGCTGGGCAGGGGAGGTCTGAACTCTTCCATCCACCGGAACCAAGAGAGAGAAGATCCTGGGAGCTATCGCTTTTAACCCCTGTGTTCTCAGAGGCGGATCCATATCCTCAATGGTCAAACCAGGTGCCAATATCCACATCTGGGCACCTATTGGTTTGACCATCACCACCTCCCAAAAACTCACTTCCTCTCAAACCACGACATAGGCCCTCGGAATTTCAGGGCCGACTGCCTGCTGGATTTCCACGAATATCAAGATGCTGCCCAGGGACAAGCTGCCACCTGTGCCAACTCGAGCTGCTTTGAGGGTGCCCACGGAGCTCTGCAAACTGGGACCATTAACGTGAGGTGCTGAGTTTTGTTTCTCTGGGCAGAAACATTTGCAGTGCCAGGTAGGCCCTCGGTCCTTAAGGGCAGGCAGCCTGCTGGATTTCCACGAATATCAAGATGCTGCCAAAGGACAAGCTGCCACCTGTGCCAACTCGGGCTGCTTTGAGAGTGCCCATGGAGCTCTGCAAACTGAGACCAGAAACGTGGGGTGCTGGGTTTTGTTTTCCAGAGCAGAAGCCTTTGTCAGTACCAGGTAGGCCCTTGGCCCTTGGGGGCCGGCTGCCTGCAGGATTTCCACGAATATCAAGATGCCGCCCAGGGACAAGCTGCCACCTGTGCCAACTCGGGCTGCTTTGAGGGTGCCCACGGAGCTCTGCAAACTGAGATGTGGAACGTGGGGTTATGGGTTTTGTTTTCCCGGGCAGAAGCCTTTGTCAGTACCAGGAGGGCCCTTGTTCCTCAGGGGCAGGCTGCCCGCTGGATTTCCACGAATATCAAGATGCTGCCCAGGGACAAGCTGCCACTTGTGCCAACTCGCGCTGCTTTGGGGGTGCCCACGGAGCTCTGCAAACTGAGACCAGGAACGTAGGGTTGTGGGTTTTGTTTTCCTGGGCAGAAGCCTTTGTCAGTACCAGGTAGGCCCTTGTTCCTTAGGGGCAGGCTGGCAGCAAGATTTCCACGAATATCAAGATGCTGCCCAGGGACAAGCTGCCACCTGTGCCAACTCGGGCTGCTTTGAGAGTGCCCATGGAGCTCTGCAAACTGAGACCATGAACCTGGGGTGCTGAGTTTTGTTTCTCCGGGCAGAAGCATTTGAAGTACCAGGAAGGCTCTCGGAACTTCAGGGCCGGCTGCCTCCTGGATTTCCACGAATATCAAGATGCTGCCCAGGGACAAGCTGCCACCTGTGCCAACTCGTGCTGCTTTGAGAGTGCCCATGGAGCTCTGCAAACTGAGACCAGAAACGTGGGGTGCTGGGTTTTGTTTTCCAGAGCAGAAGCCTTTGTCAGTACCAGGTAGGCCCTTGGCCCTTGGGGGCCGGCTGCCTGCAGGATTTCCACGAATATCAAGATGCCGCCCAGGGACAAGCTGCAACTTGTGCCAACTCGCAGTGCTTTGAGGGTGCCCACGGAGCTCTGCAAACTGAGACCAGGAACGTAGGACTGTGGGTTTTGTTTTCCCGGACAGAAGCCTCTCTCCGTACCAGGTAGGCCCTCCACACTTAGGGGCAGGCTGGCAGCAAGATTTCCACGAATATCAAGATGCTGCCCAGGGACAAGCTGCCACCTGTGCCAACTCGCACTGCTTTGAGAGTGCCCACGGAGCTCTGCAAACTGTGGCCAGGACGGTGGGGTGCTGAGTTTTGTTTTCCCGGGCAGAAGCCTTTGTCAGTACTAGGTAGGCCCATGGTCTTTCAGGGCCGTCAGCCTGCTGAATTTCAATGAATATCAAGATGCTGCCCACGGAGGAGCTGCCACCTGTGCCAACTCGGGCTGCTTTGAGAGTGCCCATGGTGCTCTGCCAACTGAGACCAGGAACGTGGGGTGGTGAGTTTTGTTTTCCCGGGCAGAAGCCTTTGTGAGTACCAGGTGGGCCCTTGTTCCATAGGGGCAGGCTGCCGGCTGGATTTCCACGAATATCAAGATGCCGCCCAGGGACAAGCTGCCACCTGTGCCAACTCACGCTGCTTTGAGAGTGCCCATGGAGCTCTGCAAACTGAGACCAGGAACGTGGGGTCGTGGGTTTTGTTTTCCCGGGCAGAAGCCTTTGTCAGTACCAAGAAGCCCCTCAGCCCTTAGAGGCAGTCTGCCTGCAGAATTTCCCCGAATATCAAGATGCCGCCCAGGGACAAGCTGCCACCTGTGCCAACTCGGGCTGCTTTGAGAGTGCCCATGGAGCTCTGCGAAGTTAGACCAGGAACTTGCCTTGGTGAGTTTTGTTTTCCAGGGCAGAAGCCTTTGTCAGTACCAGGTAGGCTCTCGTAATTCAGGGCCGGCTGCCTCCTGGATTTCCACGAATATCAAGATGCTGCCCAGGGACCAGCTTCCACTTGTGCCAACTCGCGCTGCTTTGAGGTTGCCCACGGAGCTCTGCAAACTGAGACCAGGAACGTAGGGTTGTGGGTTTTGTTTTCCCGGGCAGAAGCCTTTGTCAGTACCAGGTAGGCCCTTGTTCCTTAGGGGCAGGCTGGCAGCAGGATTTCCACGAATATCAAGATGCTGCCCAGGGACAAGCTGCCACCTGTGCCAACTCGGGCTGCTTTGAGAGTACCCATGGAGCTCTGCAAACTGGGACCATTAACGTGAGGTGCTGAGTTTTGTTTCTCTGGGCAGAAACATTTGCAGTGCCAGGTAGGCCCTTGGTCTTTAAGGGCTGGCAGCCTGCTGGATTTCCATGAATATCAAGATGCTGCCCAGGGACAAGCTGCCACCTGTGCCAACTCGGGCTGCTTTGAGTGTGCCCACGGAGCTCTGCAAACTGAGATGTGGAACGTGGGGTTATGGGTTTTGTTTTCCCGGTCAGAAGCCTTTGTCAGTACCAGGTAGGCTCTTGGCCCTTAGGGGCAGGCTGCCCGCTGGATTTCCACGAATATCAAGATGCTGCCCAGGGACAAGCTGCCACTTGTGCCAACTCCGACTGCTTTGAGAGTGCCCACGGAGCTCTGCAAACTGAGACCAGGAACGTAGGGTTGTGGGTTTTGTTTTCCCGGGCAGAAGCCTTTGTCAGTACCAGGTAGGCCCTTGTACCCTAGGGGCAGGCTGGCAGCAAGATTTCCACGAATATCAAGATGCTGCCCAGGGACAAGCTGCCACCTGTGCCAACTCGGGCTGCTTTGAGAGTTCCCATGGAGCTCTGCAAACTGGGACCATTAACGTGAGGTGCTGAGTTTTGTTTCTCTGGGCAGAAACATTTGCAGTGCCAGGTAGGCCCTTGGTCTTTGAGGGCAGGCAGCCTGCTGGATTTCCATGAATATCAAGATGCTGCCAAAGGACAAGCTGCCACCTGTGCCAACTCGCGCTGCTTTGAGAGTGCCCATGGAGCTCTGCAAACTGAGACCAGAAACGTGGGGTGCTGGGTTTTGTTTTCCCGAGCAGAAGCCTTTGTCAGTACCAGGTAGGCCCTTGGCCCTTGGGGGCCGGCTGCCTGCAGGATTTCCACGAATATCAAGATGCCGCCCAGGGACAAACTGCCACCTGTGCCAACTCGGGCTGCTTTGAGAGTGCCCATGGTGCTCTGTAACTGAGACCAGAAACGTGGGGTGGTGGGTTTTGTTTCCCTGGGCAGAAGCCTTTGTCAGTACCAGGAGGGCCCTTGTTCATCAGGGGCAGGCTGCCGGCTCAATTTCCACGAATATCAAGATGCTGCCCAGGGACAAGCTTCCACTTGTGCCAACTCGCGCTGCTTTGAGGGTGCCCACGGAGCTCTGCAAACTGAGACCAGGAACGTAGGACTGTGGGTTTTGTTTTCCCGGACAGAAGCCTCTCTCAGTACCAGGTAGGCCCTCCACACTTAGGGGCAGGCTGGCAGCAAGATTTCCACGAATATCAAGATGCTGCCCAGGGACAAGCTGCCACCTGTGCCAAGTCGCGCTGCTTTGAGAGTGCCCACGGAGCTCTGCAAACTGTGGCCAGGACGGTGGGGTGCTGAGTTTTGTTTTCCCAGGCAGAAGCCTTTGTCAGAACTAGGTAGGTCCATGGTCTTTCAGGGCCGTCCGCCTGCTGAATTTCAATGAATATCAAGATGCTGCCCACGGAGGAGCTGCCACCTGTGCCAACTCGGGCTGCTTTGAGAGTGCCCATGGCGCTCTGCAAACTGAGACCAGGAACGTGGGGTGGTGAGTTTTGTTTTCCCGGTCAGAAGCCTTTGTGAGTACCAGGTGGGCCCTTGTTCCATAGGGGCAGGCTGCCGTCTGGATTTCCACGAATATCAAGATGCCGCCCAGGGACAAGCTGCCACCTGTGCCAACTCGGGCTGCTTTGAGAGTGCCCATGGAGCTCTGCAAACTGAGACCAGGAACCTGGGGTGCTGAGTTTTGTTTTCCCGGTCAGAAGCCTTTGTGAGTACCAGGTGGGCCCTTGTTCCATAGGGGCAGGCTGCCGGCTGGATTTCCACGAATATCAAGATGCCGCCCAGGGACAAGCTGCCACCTGTGCCAACTCGGGCTGCTTTGAGAGTGCCCATGGAGCTCTGCAAACTGAGACCAGGAACGTGGGGTCGTGGGTTTTGTTTTCCCGGGCAGAAGCCTTTGTCAGTACCAAGAAGCCCCTCAGCCCTTAGAGGCAGTCTGCCTGCTGGATTTCCCCGAATATCAAGATGCCGCCCAGGGACAAGCTGCCACCTGTGCCAACTCGGGCTGCTTTGAGAGTGCCAATGGAGCTCTGCGAAGTTAGACCAGGAACTTGCCTTGGTGAGTTTTGTTTCCCCGGGCAGAAGCATTTGCAGTACCAGGTAGGCTCTCGTAATTCAGGGCCGGCTGCCTGCTGGATTTCCCCGAATATCAAGATGCTGCCCAGGGCCCAGCTTCCAATTGTGCCAACTCGCGCTGCTTTGAGGTTGCCCACGGAGCTCTGCAAACTGAGATGTGGAACGTGGGGTTATGGGTTTTGTTTTCCCGGGCAGAAGCCTTTGTCAGTACCAGGTAGGCCCTTGTTCCTCAGGGGCAGGCTGCCCGCTGGATTTCCACGAATATCAAGATGCTGCCCAGGGACAAGCTGCCACTTGTGCCAACTCGCGCTGCTTTGAGGGTGCCCACGGAGCTCTGCAAACTGAGACCAGGAACGTAGGGTTGTGGGTTTTGTTTTCCCGGGCAGAAGCCTCTCTCAGTGCCAGGTAGGCCCTTGTTCCTTAGGGGCAGGCTGGCAGCAAGATTTCCACGAATATCAAGATGCTGCCCAGGGACAAGCTGCCACCTGTGCCAACTCGGGCTGCTTTGAGGGTGCCCATGGAGCTCTGCAAACTGAGACCATGAACCTGGGGTGCTGAGTTTTGTTTCCCCGGGCAGAAGCATTTGAAGTGCCAGGTAGGCCCTCGGTCCTTAAGAGCAGGCAGCCTGCTGGATTTCCACGAATATCAAGATGCTGCCCAGGGTCAAGCTGCCACCTGTGCCAACTCGGGCTGCTTTGAGAGTGCCCATGGTGCTCTGCAAACTGAGACCAGAAACGTGGTGTTCTGAGTTTTGTTTTCCAGGGCAGAAGCCTTTGTCAGTACCAGGTAGGCCGTTGGCCCTTTGGGGCCAGCTGCCTGCAGAATTTCCACGAATATCAAGATGCCGCCCAGGGACAAGCTGCCACCTGTGCCAACTCACGCTGCTTTGAGAGTGCCCATGGAGCTCTTCAAACTGAGAGAAAGTATGTGGGGTTATGGGTTTTGTTTTCCGGGGCAGAAGCCTTTGTCAGTACCAAGTAGGCCCTCAGCCCTTAGAGGCAGTCTGCCTGCTGGATTTCCACGCATATCAAGATGCCACCCAGGGACAAGCTGCCACCTGTGCCAACTCGGGCTGCTTTGAGAGTGCCCATGGAGCTCTGCAAAGTGAGACCAGGAAAGTGGGGTGCTGAGTTTTGTTTCCCCGGGCAGAAGCATTTGCAGTACCAGGTAGGCTCTCGTAATTCAGGGCCGGCTGCCTCCTGGATTTCCACGAATATCAAGATGCTGCCCAGGGACCAGCTTCCACCTGTGCCAACTCGGGCTGCTTTGAGAGTTCCCATGGAGCTCTGCAAACTGGGACCATTAACGTGAGGTGCTGAGTTTTGTTTCTCTGGGCAGAAACATTTGCAGTGCCAGGTAGGCCCTTGGTCTTTAAGGGCTGGCAGCCTGCAGGATTTCCACGAATATCAAGATGCTGCCCAGGGACAAGCTGCCACCTGTGCCAACTCGGGCTGCTTTGAGGGTGCCCACGGAGCTCTGCAAACTGAGACCAGGAACGTAGGGTTGTGGGTTTTGTTTTCCCGGGCAGAAGCCTTTGTCAGTACCAGGTAGGCCCTTGTTCCTTAGGGGCAGGCTGGCAGCCTCCTGGATTTCCACGAATATCAAGATGCCGCCCAGGGACAAGCTGCCACCTGTGCCAACTAGCGCTGCTTTGAGAGTGCCCATGGTGCTCTGCAAAGTGAGACCAGAAACGTGGTGTTCTGAGTTTTGTTTTCCCGGGCAGAAGCCTTTGTCAGTACCAGGTAGGCCGTTGGCCCTTTGGGGCCAGCTGCCTGCAGGATTTCCACGAATATCAAGATGCCGCCCAGGGACAAGCTGCCACCTGTGCCAACTCGGGCTGCTTTGAGAGTGCCCACAGAGCTCTTCAAACTGAGATAAAGTATGTGGGGTTATGGATTTTGTTTTCCAGGGCAGAAGCCTTTGTCAGTACCAAGTAGGCCCTCAGCCCTTAGAGGCAGTCTGCCTGCTGGATTTCCACGCATATCAAGATGCCACCCAGGGACAAGCTGCCACCTGTGCCAACTCGGGCTGCTTTGAGAGTGCCCATGGAGCTCTGCAAACTGAGACCAGGAACTTGCCTTGGTGAGTTTTGTTTCCCCGGGCAGAAGCATTTGCAGTACCAGGTAGGCTCTCGTAATTCAGGGCCGGCTGCCTCCTGGATTTCCACGAATATCAAGATGCTGCCCAGGGACAAGCTTCCACTTGTGCTAACTCGCGCTGCTTTGAGGGTGCCCACAAGGCTCTGCAAAGTGAGACCAGGAACTTGCCTTGGTGAGTTTTGTTTCCCCGGGCAGAAGCATTTGCATTACCAGGTAGGCTCTCGTAATTCAGGGCCGGCTGCCTCCTGGATTTCCACGAATATCAAGATGCTGCCCAGGGACAAGCTGCCACTTGTGCCAACTCGCGCTGCTTTGAGGGTGCCCACGGAGCTCTGCAAACTGAGACCAGGAACGTAGGATTGTGGGTTTTGTATTCCCGGGCAGAAGCCTTTGTCAGTACCAGGTATGCCCTTGTTCCTTAGGGGCAGGCTGGCAGCAAGATTTCCACGAATATCAAGATGCCGCCCAGGGACAAGCTGCCACCTGTGCCAACTCGGGCTGCTTTGAGAGTGCCCATGGAGCTCTGCAAACTGAGACCATGAACCTGGGTTGCTGAGTTTTGTTTCTCCGGGCAGAAGCATTTGAAGTGCCAGGTAGGCCCTCGGTCCTTAAGGGCAGGCAGCCTGCTGGATTTCCATGAATATCAAGATGCTGCCCAGGGACAAGCTGCCACCTGTGCCAACTCGCGCTGCTTTGACAGTGCCCATGGTGCTCTGCAAACTGAGACCAGAAACGTGGTGTTCTGAGTTTTGTTTTCCCGGGCAGAAGACTTTGTCAGTACCAGGTAGGCCGTTGGCTGTTTGGGGCCAGCTGCCTGCAGGATTTCCACGAATATCAAGATGCCGCCCAGGGACAAGCTGCCACCTGTGCCAACTCGGGCTGCTTTGAGAGTGCCCACAGAGCTCTTCAAACTGAGAGAAAGTATGTGGGGTTATGGGTTTTGTTTTCCAGGGCAGAAGCCTTTGTCAGTACCAAGTAGGCCCTCAGCCCTTAGAGGCAGTCTGCCTGCTGGATTTCCACGAATATCAAGATGCCACCCAGGGACAAGCTGCCACCTGTGCCAACTCGGGCTGCTTTGAGAGTGCCCATGGAGCTCTGCAAAGTGAGACCAGGAACTTGCCTTGGTGAGTTTTGTTTCCCCGGGCAGAAGCATTTGCAGTACCAGGCAGGCTCTCAGAACTTCAGGGCCGGCTGACTGCTGGATTTCCACGAATATCAAGATGCCACCCAGGGACAAGCTTCCACTTGTGCGAAGTCGCGCTGCTTTGAGGGTGCCCACGGAGCTCTGCAAAGTGAGACCAGGAACTTGCCTTAGTGAGTTTTGTTTCCCCGGGCAGAAGCATTTGCAGTACCAGGTAGGCTCTCGTAATTCAGGGACGGCTGCCTTCTGGATTTCCACGAATATCAAGATGCCGCCCAGGGGCAAGCTGCCACCTGTGCCAACTCGGGCTGCTTTGAGAGTTCCCATGGAGCTCTGCAAACTGAGATGTGGAACGTGGGGTGGTGGGTTTTGTTTCCCTGGGCAGAAGCCTTTGTCATTACCAGGAGGGCCCTTGTTCCTCAGGGGCAGGCTGGCGGCTCAATTTCCACGAATATCAAGATGCTGCCCAGGGACAAGCTGCAACTTGGGCCAACTCGCGCTGCTTTGAGGGTGCCCACGGAGCTCTGCAAACTGAGATGTGGAACGTGGGGTGGTGGGTTTTGTTTTCCCGGGCAGAAGCCTCTCTCAGTGCCAGGTAGGCCCTTGTTCCTTAGGGGCAGGCTGGCAGCAAGATTTCCACGAATATCAAGATGCTGCCCAGGGACAAGCTGCCACCTGTGCCAACTCGGGCTGCTTTGAGAGTGCCCATGGAGCTCTGCAAACTGAGACCATGAACCTGGGGTGCTGAGTTTTGTTTCTCCGGGCAGAAGCATTTGCAGTGCCAGGTAGGCCCTTGGTCTTTAAGGGCAGGCAGCCTGCTGGATTTCCATGAATATCAAGATGCTGCCAAAGGACAAGCTGCCACCTGTGCCAACTCGCGCTGCTTTGAGAGTGCCCTTGGAGCTCTGCAAAGTGAGACCAGGAACGTGCGTTGGTGAGTTTTGTTTATCCGGGCAGAAGCATTTGTCAGTACCAGGTAGGCCCTCGGAATTTCAGGGCCGACTGCCTGGTGGATTTCCACGAATATCAAGATGCTGCCCAGGGACAAGCTGCCACCTGTGCCAACTCGAGCTGCTTTGAGGGTGCCCACGGAGCTCTGCAAACTGGGACCATTAACGTGAGGTGCTGAGTTTTGTTTCTCTGGGCAGAAACATTTGCAGTGCCAGGTAGGCCCTCGGTCCTTAAGGGCAGGCAGCCTGCTGGATTTCCACGAATATCAAGATGCTGCCAAAGGACAAGCTGCCACCTGTGCCAACTCGGGCTGCTTTGAGAGTGCCCATGGAGCTCTGCAAACTGAGACCAGAAACGTGGGGTGCTGGGTTTTGTTTTCCAGAGCAGAAGCCTTTGTCAGTACCAGGTAGGCCCTTGGCCCTTGGGGGCCGGCTGCCTGCAGGATTTCCACGAATATCAAGATGCCGCCCAGGGACAAGCTGCAACTTGTGCCAACTCGCAGTGCTTTGAGGGTGCCCACGGAGCTCTGCAAACTGAGACCAGGAACGTAGGACTGTGGGTTTTGTTTTCCCTGACAGAAGCCTCTCTCCGTACCAGGTAGGCCCTCCACACTTAGGGGCAGGCTGGCAGCAAGATTTCCACGAATATCAAGATGCTGCCCAGGGACAAGCTGCCACCTGTGCCAACTCGCGCTGCTTTGAGAGTGCCCACGGAGCTCTGCAAACTGTGGCCAGGACGGTGGGGTGCTGAGTTTTGTTTTCCCGGGCAGAAGCCTTTGTCAGTACTAGGTAGGCCCATGGTCTTTCAGGGCCGTCCGCCTGCTGAATTTCAATGAATATCAAGATGCTGCCCACGGAGGAGCTGCCACCTGTGCCAACTCGGGCTGCTTTGAGAGTGCCCATGGTGCTCTGCAAACTGAGACCAGGAACGTGGGGTGGTGAGTTTTCTTTTCCCGGGCAGAAGCCTTTGTGAGTACCAGGTGGGCCCTTGTTCCATAGGGGCAGGCTGCCGGCTGGATTTCCACGAATATCAAGATGCCGCCCAGGGACAAGCTGCCACCTGTGCCAACTCGGGCTGCTTTGAGAGTGCCCATGGAGCTCTGCAAACTGAGACCAGGAACGTGGGGTCGTGGGTTTTGTTTTCCCGGGCAGAAGCCTTTGTCAGTACCAAGAAGCCCCTCAGCCCTTAGAGGCAGTCTGCCTGCTGGATTTCCCCGAATATCAAGATGCCGCCCAGGGACAAGCTGCCACCTGTGCCAACTCGGGCTGCTTTGAGAGTGCCCATGGAGCTCTGCGAAGTTAGACCAGGAACTTGCCTTGGTGAGTTTTGTTTTCCAGGGCAGAAGCCTTTGTCAGTACCAGGTAGGCTCTCGTAATTCAGGGCCGGCTGCCTCCTGGATTTCCACGAATATCAAGATGCTGCCCAGGGACCAGCTTCAACTTGTGCCAACTCGCGCTGCTTTGAGGTTGCCCACGGAGCTCTGCAAACTGAGACCAGGAACGTAGGGTTGTGGGTTTTGTTTTCCCGGGCAGAAGCCTTTGTCAGTACCAGGTAGGCCCTTGTTCCTTAGGGGCAGGCTGGCAGCAAGATTTCCACGAATATCAAGATGCTGCCCAGGGACAAGCTGCCACCTGTGCCAACTCGGGCTGCTTTGAGAGTTCCCATGGAGCTCTGCAAACTGGGACCATTAACGTGAGGTGCTGAGTTTTGTTTCTCTGGGCAGAAACATTTGCAGTGCCAGGTAGGCCCTTGGTCTTTAAGGGCTGGCAGCCTGCTGGATTTCCATGAATATCAAGATGCTGCCCAGGGACAAGCTGCCACCTGTGCCAACTCGGGCTGCTTTGAGTGTGCCCACGGAGCTCTGCAAACTGAGATGTGGAACGTGGGGTTATGGGTTTTGTTTTCCCGGTCAGAAGCCTTTGTCAGTACGAGGTAGGCCCTTGTTCCTCAGGGGCAGGCTGCCTCCTGGATTTCCACGAATATCAAGATGCCGCCCAGGGACCAGCTTCCACTTGTGCCAACTCGGGCTGCTTTGAGAGTGCCCACGGAGCTCTGCAAACTGAGACCAGGAACGTAGGGTTGTGGGTTTTGTTTTCCCGGGCAGAAGCCTTTGTCAGTACCAGGTAGGCCCTTGTATCCTAGGGGCAGGCTGGCAGCAAGATTTCCACGAATATCAAGATGCTGCCCAGGGACAAGCTGCCACCTGTGCCAACTCGGGCTGCTTTGAGAGTTCCCATGGAGCTCTGCAAACTGGGACCATTAACGTGAGGTGCTGAGTTTTGTTTCTCTGGGCAGAAACATTTGCAGTGACAGGTAGGCCCTTGGTCTTTGAGGGCAGGCAGCCTGCTGGATTTCCATGAATATCAAGATGCTGCCAAAGGACAAGCTGCCACCTGTGCCAACTCGCGCTGCTTTGAGAGTGCCCATGGAGCTCTGCAAACTGAGACCAGAAACGTGGGGTGCTGGGTTTTGTTTTCCCGAGCAGAAGCCTTTGTCAGTACCAGGTAGGCCCTTGGCCCTTGGGGGCCGGCTGCCTGCAGGATTTCCACGAATATCAAGATGCCGCCCAGGGACAAACTGCCACCTGTGCCAACTCGGGCTGCTTTGAGAGTGCCCATGGTGCTCTGTAACTGAGACCAGAAACGTGGGGTGGTGGGTTTTGTTTCCCTGGGCAGAAGCCTTTGTCAGTACCAGGAGGGCCCTTGTTCCTCAGGGGCAGGCTGCCGGCTCAATTTCCACGAATATCAAGATGCTGCCCAGGGACAAGCTTCCACTTGTGCCAACTCGCGCTGCTTTGAGGGTGCCCACGGAGCTCTGCAAACTGAGACCAGGAACGTAGGACTGTGGGTTTTGTTTTCCCGGACAGAAGCCTCTCTCAGTACCAGGTAGGCCCTCCACACTTAGGGGCAGGCTGGCAGCAAGATTTCCACGAATATCAAGATGCTGCCCAGGGACAAGCTGCCACCTGTGCCAAGTCGCGCTGCTTTGAGAGTGCCCACGGAGCTCTGCAAACTGTGGCCAGGACGGTGGGGTGCTGAGTTTTGTTTTCCCGGGCAGAAGCCTTTGTCAGTACTAGGTAGGCCCATGGTCTTTCAGGGCCGTCCGCCTGCTGAATTTCAATGAATATCAAGATGCTGCCCACGGAGGAGCTGCCACCTGTGCCAACTCGGGCTGCTTTGAGAGTGCCCATGGTGCTCTGCAAACTGAGACCAGGAACGTGGGGTGGTGAGTTTTCTTTTCCCGGGCAGAAGCCTTTGTGAGTACGAGGTGGGCCCTTGTTCCATAGGGGCAGGCTGCCGGCTGGATTTCCACGAATATCAAGATGCCGCCCAGGGACAAGCTGCCACCTGTGCCAACTCGGGCTGCTTTGAGAGTGCCCATGGAGCTCTGCAAACTGAGACCAGGAACGTGGGGTCGTGGGTTTTGTTTTCCCGGGCAGAAGCCTTTGTCAGTACCAAGAAGCCCCTCAGCCCTTAGAGGCAGTCTGCCTGCTGGATTTCCCCGAATATCAAGATGCCGCCCAGGGACAAGCTGCCACCTGTGCCAACTCGGGCTGCTTTGAGAGTGCCCATGGAGCTCTGCGAAGTTAGACCAGGAACTTGCCTTGGTGAGTTTTGTTTTCCAGGGCAGAAGCCTTTGTCAGTACCAGGTAGGCTCTCGTAATTCAGGGCCGGCTGCCTCCTGGATTTCCACGAATATCAAGATGCTGCCCAGGGACCAGCTTCAACTTGTGCCAACTCGCGCTGCTTTGAGGTTGCCCACGGAGCTCTGCAAACTGAGACCAGGAACGTAGGGTTGTGGGTTTTGTTTTCCCGGGCAGAAGCCTTTGTCAGTACCAGGTAGGCCCTTGTTCCTTAGGGGCAGGCTGGCAGCAAGATTTCCACGAATATCAAGATGCTGCCCAGGGACAAGCTGCCACCTGTGCCAACTCGGGCTGCTTTGAGAGTTCCCATGGAGCTCTGCAAACTGGGACCATTAACGTGAGGTGCTGAGTTTTGTTTCTCTGGGCAGAAACATTTGCAGTGCCAGGTAGGCCCTTGGTCTTTAAGGGCTGGCAGCCTGCTGGATTTCCATGAATATCAAGATGCTGCCCAGGGACAAGCTTCCACTTGTGCCAACTCGCGCTGCTTTGAGGGTGCCCACGGAGCTCTGCAAACTGAGACCAGGAACGTAGGACTGTGGGTTTTGTTTTCCCGGACAGAAGCCTCTCTCAGTACCAGGTAGGCCCTCCACACTTAGGGGCAGGCTGGCAGCAAGATTTCCACGAATATCAAGATGCTGCCCAGGGACAAGCTGCCACCTGTGCCAAGTCGCGCTGCTTTGAGAGTGCCCACGGAGCTCTGCAAACTGTGGCCAGGACGGTGGGGTGCTGAGTTTTGTTTTCCCGGGCAGAAGCCTTTGTCAGTACTAGGTAGGCCCATGGTCTTTCAGGGCCGTCCGCCTGCTGAATTTCAATGAATATCAAGATGCTGCCCACGGAGGAGCTGCCACCTGTGCCAACTCGGGCTGCTTTGAGAGTGCCCATGGTGCTCTGCAAACTGAGACCAGGAACGTGGGGTGGTGAGTTTTCTTTTCCCGGGCAGAAGCCTTTGTGAGTACGAGGTGGGCCCTTGTTCCATAGGGGCAGGCTGCCGGCTGGATTTCCACGAATATCAAGATGCCGCCCAGGGACAAGCTGCCACCTGTGCCAACTCGGGCTGCTTTGAGAGTGCCCATGGAGCTCTGCAAACTGAGACCAGGAACGTGGGGTCGTGGGTTTTGTTTTCCCGGGCAGAAGCCTTTGTCAGTACCAAGAAGCCCCTCAGCCCTTAGAGGCAGTCTGCCTGCTGGATTTCCCCGAATATCAAGATGCCGCCCAGGGACAAGCTGCCACCTGTGCCAACTCGGGCTGCTTTGAGGGTGCCCATGGAGCTCTGCGAAGTTAGACCAGGAACTTGCCTTGGTGAGTTTTGTTTTCCAGGGCAGAAGCCTTTGTCAGTACCAGGTAGGCTCTCGTAATTCAGGGCCGGCTGCCTCCTGGATTTCCACGAATATCAAGATGCTGCCCAGGGACCAGCTTCAACTTGTGCCAACTCGCGCTGCTTTGAGGTTGCCCACGGAGCTCTGCAAACTGAGACCAGGAACGTAGGGTTGTGGGTTTTGTTTTCCCGGGCAGAAGCCTTTGTCAGTACCAGGTAGGCCCTTGTTCCTTAGGGGCAGGCTGGCAGCAAGATTTCCACGAATATCAAGATGCTGCCCAGGGACAAGCTGCCACCTGTGCCAACTCGGGCTGCTTTGAGAGTTCCCATGGAGCTCTGCAAACTGGGACCATTAACGTGAGGTGCTGAGTTTTGTTTCTCTGGGCAGAAACATTTGCAGTGCCAGGTAGGCCCTTGGTCTTTAAGGGCTGGCAGCCTGCTGGATTTCCATGAATATCAAGATGCTGCCCAGGGACAAGCTGCCACCTGTGCCAACTCGGGCTGCTTTGAGTGTGCCCACGGAGCTCTGCAAACTGAGATGTGGAACGTGGGGTTATGGGTTTTGTTTTCCCGGTCAGAAGCCTTTGTCAGTACCAGGTAGGCTCTCGTAATTCAGGGCCGGCTGCCTCCTGGATTTCCACGAATATCAAGATGCTGCCCAGGGACCAGCTTCAACTTGTGCCAACTCGCGCTGCTTTGAGGTTGCCCACGGAGCTCTGCAAACTGAGACCAGGAACGTAGGGTTGTGGGTTTTGTTTTCCCGGGCAGAAGCCTTTGTCAGTACCAGGTAGGCCCTTGTTCCTTAGGGGCAGGCTGGCAGCAAGATTTCCACGAATATCAAGATGCTGCCCAGGGACAAGCTGCCACCTGTGCCAACTCGGGCTGCTTTGAGAGTTCCCATGGAGCTCTGCAAACTGGGACCATTAACGTGAGGTGCTGAGTTTTGTTTCTCTGGGCAGAAACATTTGCAGTGCCAGGTAGGCCCTTGGTCTTTAAGGGCTGGCAGCCTGCTGGATTTCCATGAATATCAAGATGCTGCCCAGGGACAAGCTTCCACTTGTGCCAACTCGCGCTGCTTTGAGGGTGCCCACGGAGCTCTGCAAACTGAGACCAGGAACGTAGGACTGTGGGTTTTGTTTTCCCGGACAGAAGCCTCTCTCAGTACCAGGTAGGCCCTCCACACTTAGGGGCAGGCTGGCAGCAAGATTTCCACGAATATCAAGATGCTGCCCAGGGACAAGCTGCCACCTGTGCCAAGTCGCGCTGCTTTGAGAGTGCCCACGGAGCTCTGCAAACTGTGGCCAGGACGGTGGGGTGCTGAGTTTTGTTTTCCCGGGCAGAAGCCTTTGTCAGTACTAGGTAGGCCCATGGTCTTTCAGGGCCGTCCGCCTGCTGAATTTCAATGAATATCAAGATGCTGCCCACGGAGGAGCTGCCACCTGTGCCAACTCGGGCTGCTTTGAGAGTGCCCATGGTGCTCTGCAAACTGAGACCAGGAACGTGGGGTGGTGAGTTTTCTTTTCCCGGGCAGAAGCCTTTGTGAGTACGAGGTGGGCCCTTGTTCCATAGGGGCAGGCTGCCGGCTGGATTTCCACGAATATCAAGATGCCGCCCAGGGACAAGCTGCCACCTGTGCCAACTCGGGCTGCTTTGAGAGTGCCCATGGAGCTCTGCAAACTGAGACCAGGAACGTGGGGTCGTGGGTTTTGTTTTCCCGGGCAGAAGCCTTTGTCAGTACCAAGAAGCCCCTCAGCCCTTAGAGGCAGTCTGCCTGCTGGATTTCCCCGAATATCAAGATGCCGCCCAGGGACAAGCTGCCACCTGTGCCAACTCGGGCTGCTTTGAGGGTGCCCATGGAGCTCTGCGAAGTTAGACCAGGAACTTGCCTTGGTGAGTTTTGTTTTCCAGGGCAGAAGCCTTTGTCAGTACCAGGTAGGCTCTCGTAATTCAGGGCCGGCTGCCTCCTGGATTTCCACGAATATCAAGATGCTGCCCAGGGACCAGCTTCAACTTGTGCCAACTCGCGCTGCTTTGAGGTTGCCCACGGAGCTCTGCAAACTGAGACCAGGAACGTAGGGTTGTGGGTTTTGTTTTCCCGGGCAGAAGCCTTTGTCAGTACCAGGTAGGCCCTTGTTCCTTAGGGGCAGGCTGGCAGCAAGATTTCCACGAATATCAAGATGCTGCCCAGGGACAAGCTGCCACCTGTGCCAACTCGGGCTGCTTTGAGAGTTCCCATGGAGCTCTGCAAACTGGGACCATTAACGTGAGGTGCTGAGTTTTGTTTCTCTGGGCAGAAACATTTGCAGTGCCAGGTAGGCCCTTGGTCTTTAAGGGCTGGCAGCCTGCTGGATTTCCATGAATATCAAGATGCTGCCCAGGGACAAGCTGCCACCTGTGCCAACTCGGGCTGCTTTGAGTGTGCCCACGGAGCTCTGCAAACTGAGATGTGGAACGTGGGGTTATGGGTTTTGTTTTCCCGGTCAGAAGCCTTTGTCAGTACCAGGTAGGCCCTTGTTCCTCAGGGGCAGGCTGCCTCCTGGATTTCCACGAATATCAAGATGCTGCCCAGGGACCAGCTTCCACTTGTGCCAACTCGGGCTGCTTTGAGAGTGCCCACGGAGCTCTGCAAACTGAGACCAGGAACGTAGGGTTGTGGGTTTTGTTTTCCCGGGCAGAAGCCTTTGTCAGTACCAGGTAGGCCCTTGTATCCTAGGGGCAGGCTGGCAGCAAGATTTCCACGAATATCAAGATGCTGCCCAGGGACAAGCTGCCACCTGTGCCAACTCGGGCTGCTTTGAGAGTTCCCATGGAGCTCTGCAAACTGGGACCATTAACGTGAGGTGCTGAGTTTTGTTTCTCTGGGAAGAAACATTTGCAGTGACAGGTAGGCCCTTGGTCTTTGAGGGCAGGCAGCCTGCTGGATTTCCATGAATATCAAGATGCTGCCAAAGGACAAGCTGCCACCTGTGCCAACTCGCGCTGCTTTGAGAGTGCCCATGGAGCTCTGCAAACTGAGACCAGAAACGTGGGGTGCTGGGTTTTGTTTTCCCGAGCAGAAGCCTTTGTCAGTACCAGGTAGGCCCTTGGCCCTTGGGGGCCGGCTGCCTGCAGGATTTCCACGAATATCAAGATGCCGCCCAGGGACAAACTGCCACCTGTGCCAACTCGGGCTGCTTTGAGAGTGCCCATGGTGCTCTGTAACTGAGACCAGAAACGTGGGGTGGTGGGTTTTGTTTCCCTGGGCAGAAGCCTTTGTCAGTACCAGGAGGGCCCTTGTTCCTCAGGGGCAGGCTGCCGGCTCAATTTCCACGAATATCAAGATGCTGCCCAGGGACAAGCTTCCACTTGTGCCAACTCGCGCTGCTTTGAGGGTGCCCACGGAGCTCTGCAAACTGAGACCAGGAACGTAGGACTGTGGGTTTTGCTTTCCCGGACAGAAGCCTCTCTCAGTACCAGGTAGGCCCTCCACACTTAGGGGCAGGCTGGCAGCAAGATTTCCACGAATATCAAGATGCTGCCCAGGGACAAGCTGCCACCTGTGCCAAGTCGCGCTGCTTTGAGAGTGCCCACGGAGCTCTGCAAACTGTGGCCAGGACGGTGGGGTGCTGAGTTTTGTTTTCCCAGGCAGAAGCCTTTGTCAGAACTAGGTAGGCCCATGGTCTTTCAGGGCCGTCCGCCTGCTGAATTTCAATGAATATCAAGATGCTGCCCACGGAGGAGCTGCCACCTGTGCCAACTCGGGCTGCTTTGAGAGTGCCCATGGCGCTCTGCAAACTGAGACCAGGAACGTGGGGTGCTGAGTTTTGTTTTCCCGGGCAGAAGCCTTTGTGAGTACCAGGTGGGCCCTTGTTCCATAGGGGCAGGCTGCCGTCTGGATTTCCACGAATATCAAGATGCCGCCCAGGGACAAGCTGCCACCTGTGCCAACTCGGGCTGCTTTGAGAGTGCCCATGGAGCTCTGCAAACTGAGACCAGGAACCTGGGGTGCTGAGTTTTGTTTTCCCGGTCAGAAGCCTTTGTGAGTACCAGGTGGGCCCTTGTTCCATAGGGGCAGGCTGCCGTCTGGATTTCCACGAATATCAAGATGCCGCCCAGGGACAAGCTGCCACCTGTGCCAACTCGGGCTGCTTTGAGAGTGCCCATGGAGCTCTGCAAACTGAGACCAGGAACGTGGGGTCGTGGGTTTTGTTTTCCCGGGCAGAAGCCTTTGTCAGTACCAAGAAGCCCCTCAGCCCTTAGAGGCAGTCTGCCTGCTGGATTTCCCCGAATATCAAGATGCCGCCCAGGGACAAGCTGCCACCTGTGCCAACTCGGGCTGCTTTGAGAGTGCCCATGGAGCTCTGCGAAGTTAGACCAGGAACTTGCCTTGGTGAGTTTTGTTTCCCCGGGCAGAAGCATTTGCAGTACCAGGTAGGCTCTCGTAATTCAGGGCCGGCTGCCTGCCGGATTTCCCCGAATATCAAGATGCTGCCCAGGGCCCAGCTTCCAATTGTGCCAACTCGCGCTGCTTTGAGGTTGCCCACGGAGCTCTGCAAACTGAGATGTGGAACGTGGGGTTATGGGTTTTGTTTTCCCGGGCAGAAGCCTTTGTCAGTACCAGGTAGGCCCTTGTTCCTCAGGGGCAGGCTGCCCGCTGGATTTCCACGAATATCAAGATGCTGCCCAGGGACAAGCTGCCACCTGTGCCAACTCGGGCTGCTTTGAGAGTGCCCATGGAGCTCTGCGAAGTTAGACCAGGAACTTGCCTTGGTGAGTTTTGTTTCCCCGGGCAGAAGCATTTGCAGTACCAGGTAGGCTCTCGTAATTCAGGGCCGGCTGCCTGCCGGATTTCCCCGAATATCAAGATGCTGCCCAGGGCCCAGCTTCCAATTGTGCCAACTCGCGCTGCTTTGAGGGTGCCCACGGAGCTCTGCAAACTGAGACCAGGAACGTAGGGTTGTGGGTTTTGTTTTCCCGGGCAGAAGCCTCTCTCAGTGCCAGGTAGGCCCTTGTTCCTTAGGGGCAGGCTGGCAGCAAGATTTCCACGAATATCAAGATGCTGCCCAGGGACAAGCTGCCACCTGTGCCAACTCGGGCTGCTTTGAGAGAGTGCCCATGGAGCTCTGCAGTACCAACTGAGACCTGGATGAACCTGGGACAAGCTGCCTGTGAGTTTTGAGAGTTTCTGCATACGGGCAGAAGCATTTCCCGGGCAGAAGCCTTTGTGCCAGGTAGGCAGCCTCGGTCCTTAAGATAAGCTGCAGGCAGCCTGCTGGATTTCCTGAGACGAACGTGGGGTGGTATCAAGATGCTGCCCAGGGATGCCGCCCAGGGACAAGCTGCCACCTGTGCCAACTCGGGCTGCTTTGAGAGTGCCCATGGTGCTCTGCAAACTGAGACCAGAACGTGGGGTGCCTTTGTCTGTCAGGCCTTGGTTTTGATTTCCAGGGCAGAAGCCTTTGTCAGTACCAGGTAGGCCTGGGGTGTTGTTTTGTTTCTCCCCATTTGAAGGGCCAGCCCTGTCCTTAAGGGCAGCAGCCTGCTGGATTTCCACGAATATCAAGATGCAGGGACAAGCCCAGGGACTGCTTTGAGAGTGCCCATGGTGCTCTGCAAACTGCCACCTGTGCCAACTCACGTCGGCTGCTTTGAGAGTGCCCACTTGTGCCAACTCGGGCTGCTTTGAGAGTGCCCACAGAGCTCTTCAAACTGAGAGAAAGTATGTGGGCTTATGGGTTTTGTTTTCCCGGGCAGAAGCCTTTGTCAGTACCAAGTAGGCCCTCAGCCCTTAGAGGCAGTCTGCCTGCTGGATTTCCACGAATATCAAGATGCCACCCAGGGACAAGCTGCCACCTGTGCCAACTCGGGCTGCTTTGAGAGTGCCCATGGAGCTCTGCAAAGTTGAGACCAGGAAAGTGGCCGTCTGTGCTGGAGTTTTGCCACTTTCGCCCGGGCCCACAGAAGCCTTTGTCAGTACCAGGTAGGCTGCCTGCTGGATTTCCACGAATTCAAGGGCCAAGCTGCTGCCTCGCGCTGGATTTCCACGAATATCAAGATGCTTGCCCAGGGACGAATATCAAGAGCTGCCCAGGGACAAGCTGCCACCTGTGCCAACTCGGGCTGCTTTGAGAGTTCCCATGGAGCTCTGCAAACTGAGACCATTAACGTGAGGTGCTGAGTTTTGTTTCTCTGGGCAGAAACATTTGCAGTGCCAGGTAGGCCCTTGGTCTTTAAGGGCAGGCTGGCAGCAAGATTTCCACGAATATCAAGATGCTGCCCAGGGACAAGCTGCCACCTGTGCCAACTCGGGCTGCTTTGAGAGTGCCCATGGAGCTCTGCAAACTGGGACCATTAACGTAGGACCTGAGTTTTGTTTTCTCTGGGCAGAAACATTTGCAGTGCCAGGTAGGCCCTTGGTCCTTTAAGGGCTGGCAGCCTGCTGGATTTCCACGAATATCAAGATGCTGCCCAGGGACAAGCTGCCACCTGTGCCAACTCGCGCTGCTTTGAGAGTGCCCATGGCGCTCTGCAAACTGAGACCAGAAACGTGGTGTTCTGAGTTTTGTTTTCCCGGGCAGAAGCCTTTGTCAGTACCAGGTAGGCCGTTGGCCCTTTGGGGCCAGCTGCCTGCAGGATTTCCACGAATATCAAGATGCCGCCCAGGGACAAGCTGCCACCTGTGCCAACTCGGGCTGCTTTGAGAGTGCCCACAGAGCTCTTCAAACTGAGAGAAAGTATGTGGGGTTATGGTTTTGTTTTCCAGGGCAGAAGCCTTTGTCAGTACCAAGTAGGCCCTCAGCCCTTAGAGGCAGTCTGCCTGCTGGATTTCCACGCATATCAAGATGCCACCCAGGGACAAGCTGCCACCTGTGCCAACTCGGGCTGCTTTGAGAGTGCCCATGGAGCTCTGCAAAGTGAGACCAGGAACTTGCCTTGGTGAGTTTTGTTTCCCCGGGCAGAAGCATTTGCAGTACCAGGTAGGCTCTCGTAATTCAGGGCCGGCTGCCTCCTGGATTTCCACGAATATCAAGATGCTGCCCAGGGACAAGCTTCCACTTGTGCTAACTCGCGCTGCTTTGAGGGTGCCCGCAAGGCTCTGCAAAGTCTTGCCTTGGTGAGTTTTGTTTCCCCGGGCAGAAGCATTTGCATTACCAGGTAGGCTCTCGTAATTCAGGGCCGGCTGCCTCCTGGATTTCCACGAATATCAAGATGCTGCCCAGGGACAAGCTTCCACTTGTGCCAACTCGCGCTGCTTTGAGGGTGCCCACGGAGCTCTGCAAACTGAGACCAGGAACGTAGGGTTGTGGGTTTTGTTTCCCGGGCAGAAGCCTCTCTCAGTACCAGGTAGGCCCTTGTTCCTTAGGGGCAGGCTGGCAGCAAGCTTTCCACGAATATCAAGATGCTGCCCAGGGACAAGCTGCCACCTGTGCCAACTCGGGATGCTTTGAGAGTTCCCATGGAGCTCTGCAAACTGGGACCATTAACGTGAGGTGCTGAGTTTTGTTTCTCTGGGCAGAAACATTTGCAGTGACAGGTAGGCCCTTGGTCCTTAAGGGCAGGCAGCCTGCTGGATTTCCATGAATATCAAGATGCTGCCCAGGGACAAGCTGCCACCTGTGCCAACTCGCGCTGCTTTGAGAGTGCCCATGGTGCTCTGCAAACTGAGACCAGAAACGTGGTGTTCTGAGTTTTGTTTTCCCGGGCAGAAGCCTTTGTCAGTACCAGGTAGGCCGTTGGCCCTTTGGGGCCAGCTGCCTGCAGAATTTCCACGAATATCAAGATGCCGCCCAGGGACAAGCTGCCACCTGTGCCAACTCACGCTGCTTTGAGAGTGCCCATGGAGCTCTTCAAACTGAGAGAAAGTATGTGGGGTTATGGGTTTTGTTTTCCAGGGCAGAAGCCTTTGTCAGTACCGAGTAGGCCCTCAGCCCTTAGAGGCAGTCTGCCTGCTGGATTTCCACGCATATCAAGATGCCACCCAGGGACAAGCTGCCACCTGTGCCAACTCGGGCTGCTTTGAGAGTGCCCATGGAGCTCTGCAAAGTGAGACCAGGAAAGTGGGGTGCTGAGTTTTGTTTCCCCGGGCAGAAGCATTTGCAGTACCAGGTAGGCTCTCGTAATTCAGGGCCGGCTGTCTCCTGGATTTCCACGAATATCAAGATGCTGCCCAGGGACCAGCTTCCACTTGTGCCAAGTCGCGCTGCTTTGAGGGTGCCCACGGAGCTCTGCAAAGTGAGACCAGGAACTTGCCTTGGTGAGTTTTGTTTCCCCGGGCAGAAGCATTTGCAGTACCAGGTAGGCTCTCGTAATTCAGGGCCGGCTGGCAGCAAGATTTCCACGAATATCAAGATGCTGCCCAGGGACAAGCTGCCACCTGTGCCAACTCGGGCTGCTTTGAGAGTTCCCATGGAGCTCTGCAAACTGAGACCATTAACGTGAGGTGCTGAGTTTTGTTTCTCTGGGCAGAAACATTTGCAGTGCCAGGTAGGCCCTTGGTCTTTAAGGGCTGGCAGCCTGCAGGATTTCCACGAATATCAAGATGCTGCCCAGGGACAAGCTTCCACTTGTGGCATCTCGCGCTGCTTTGAGGGTGCCCACGGAGCTCTGCAAACTGAGACCAGGAACGTAGGGTTGTGGGTTTTGTTTCCCGGGCCGAAGCCTCTCTCAGTACCAGGTAGGCCCTTGTTCCTTAGGGGCAGGCTGGCAGCAAGATTTCCACGAATATCAAGATGCTGCCCAGGGACAAGCTGCCACCTGTGCCAACTCGGGCTGCTTTGAGAGTTCCCATGGAGCTCTGCAAACTGAGACCATTAACGTGAGGTCCTGAGTTTTGTTTCTCTGGGCAGAAACATTTGCAGTGCCAGGTAGGCCCTTGGTCTTTAAGGGCTGGCAGCCTGCTGGATTTCCACGAATATCAAGATGCTGCCCAGGGACAAGCTGCCACCTGTGCCAACTCGCGCTGCTTTGAGAGTGCCCATGGCGCTCTGCAAACTGAGACCAGAAACGTGGTGTTCTGAGTTTTGTTTTCCCGGGCAGAAGCCTTTGTCAGTACCAGGTAGGCCGTTGGCCCTTTGGGGCCAGCTGCCTGCAGGATTTCCACGAATATCAAGATGCCGCCCAGGGACAAGCTGCCACCTGTGCCAACTCGGGCTGCTTTGAGAGTGCCCACAGAGCTCTTCAAACTGAGAGAAAGTATGTGGGGTTATGGGTTTTGTTTTCCAGGGCAGAAGCCTTTGTCAGTACGAAGTAGGCCCTCAGCCCTTAGAGGCAGTCTGCCTGCTGGATTTCCACGCATATCAAGATGCCGCCCAGGGACAAGCTGCCACCTGTGCCAACTCGGGCTGCTTTGAGAGTGCCCATGGAGCTCTGCAAAGTTAGACCAGGAACTTGCCTTGGTGAGTTTTGTTTCCCCGGGCAGAAGCATTTGCAGTACCAGGTAGGCTCTCGTAATTCAGGGCCGGCTGCCTCCTGGATTTCCACGAATATCAAGATGCCACCCAGGGACAAGCTTCCACTTGTGCTAAGTCGCGCTGCTTTGAGGGTGCCCACGGAGCTCTGCAAAGTGAGACCAGGAACTTGCCTTAGTGAGTTTTGTTTCCCCGGGCAGAAGCATTTGCAGTACCAGGTAGGCTCTCGTAATTCAGGGCCGGCTGCCTTCTGGATTTCCACGAATTTCAAGTTGCCACCAAGGGACAGGCTGCCACCTGTGCCAAGCCAGGCTGCTTGCAGACTGCCTAAAGAGCTCTGCCGACTGAGACCAGGAACGTGGGCTGGTGAGTTTTGTATTCCGGGGCAGAAGCTGTGTCAGTATCAGGTAGGCCCTCAGTCCTTAGGGGCCGTCTGCCTGCTTGATTTCCGCCAATATCAAGATGCCGCCAAGGGACAAGCTGCCACCTGTGCCAACTCGGGCTGCTTTGAGAGTGCCCATGGAGCTCTGCAAACTGAGATGTGGAACGTGGGGTGGTGGGTTTTGTTTCCCTGGGCAGAAGCCTTTGTCAGTACCAGGAGGGCCCTTGTTCATCAGGGGCAGGCTGGCGGCTCAATTCCCACGAATATCAAGATGCTGCCCAGGGACAAGCTGCCACTTGTGCCAACTCGCGCTGCTTTGAGGGTGCCCACGGAGCTCTGCAAACTGAGACCAGGAACGTAGGATTGTGGGTTTTGTTTTCCCGGGCAGAAGCCTCTCTCAGTACCAGGTAGGCCCTTGTTCCTTAGGGGCAGGCTGGCAGCAAGATTTCCACGAATATCAAGATGCTGCCCAGGGACAAGCTGCCACCTGTGCCAACTCGGGCTGCTTTGAGAGTGCCCATGGAGCTCTGCAAACTGAGACCATGAACCTGGGGTGCTGAGTTTTGTTTCTCCGGGCAGAAGCAATTGCAGTGCCAGGTAGGCCCTTGGTCTTTAAGGGCAGGCAGCCTGCTGGATTTCCATGAATATCAAGATGCTGCCCAGGGACAAGCTGCCACCTGCGCCAACTCGCGCTGCTTTGAGAGTGCCCTTGGAGCTCTGCAAAGTGAGACCAGGAACGTGCGTTGGTGAATTTTGTTTCCCCGGGCAGAAGCATTTGTCAGTGCCAGGTAGGCCCTCGGAATTTCAGGGCCGACTGCCTGCTGGATTTCCACGAATATCAAGATGCTGCCCAGGGACAAGCTGCCACCTGTGCCAACTCGGGCTGCTTTTAGGGTGCCCACGGAGCTCTGCAAACTGTGACCAGAAACGTGGGGTGCTGGGTTTTGTTTCCCCTGGCAGAAGCCTTTGTCAGTACCAGGTCGGCCCTTGGCCCTTGGGGGCCGGCTGCCTGCAGGATTTCCACAAATATCAAGATGCTGCCCAGGGACAAGCTGCCACCTGTGCCAACTCGCGCTGCTTTGAGAGTGCCCATGGAGCTCTGCAAACTGAGATGTGGAACGTGGGGTGGTGGGTTTTGTTTCCCCGGGCAGAAGCCTTTGTTAGTACCAGGAGGGTCCTTGTTCCTTAGGGGCAGGCTGGCGGCAAGATTTCCCCGAATATCAAGATGCTGCCCAGGGACAAGCTGCCACCTGTGCCAACTCGCGCTGCTTTGAGGGTGCCCATGGAGCTCTGCAAACTGGGACCATTAACGTGAGGTGCTGAGTTTTGTTTCTCTGGGCAGAAACATTTGCAGTGCCAGGTAGGCCCTTGGTCTTTAAGGGCAGGCAGCCTGCTGGATTTCCATGAATATCAAGATGCTGCCAAAGGACAAGCTGCCACCTGTGCCAACTCGCGCTGCTTTGAGAGTGCCCATGGTGCTCTGCAAACTGAGACCAGAAACGTGGGGTGCTGGGTTTTGTTTTCCAGAGCAGAAGCCTTTGTCAGTACCAGGTAGGCCCTTGGCCCTTAGGGGCCGGCTGCCTGCAGGATTTCCACGAATATCAAGATGCCGCCCAGGGACAAGCTGCCACCTGTGCCAACTCGGGCTGCTTTGAGGGTGCCCACGGAGCTCTGCAAACTGAGATGTGGAACGTGGGGTTATGGGTTTTGTTTTCCCGGGCAGAAGCCTTTGTCAGTACCAGGAGGGCCCTTGTTCCTCAGGGGCAGGCTGCCGGCTGGATTTCCACGAATATCAAGATGCTGCTCAGGGACAAGCTGCCACTTGTGCCAACTCGCGCTGCTTTGGGGGTGCCCACGGAGCTCTGCAAACTGAGACCAGGAACGTAGGGTTGTGGGTTTTGTTTTCCCGGGCAGAAGCCTTTGTCAGTGCCAGGTAGGCCCTTGTTCCATAGGGGCAGGCTGGCAGCAAGATTTCCACGAATATCAAGATGCTGCCCAGGGACAAGCTGCCACCTGTGCCAACTCGGGCTGCTTTGAGAGTGCCCATGGAGCTCTGCAAACTGAGACCGGGACCGTGGGGTTCTGAGTTTTGTTTTCCCGGTCAGAAGCCTTTGTCAGTACCAGGTAGGCCTTCGGCCCTATGGGTCCGGTTGCAGGCTGGATTTCCCCGAATAACAAGATGCCGCCCAGGGATATTCTGCCACCTGTGCCAACTCGGGCTGCTTTGAGAGTGCCCATGGAGCTCTGCAAACTGAGACCAGGAACGTGGGGTGGTGAGTTTTCTTTTCCCGGTCAGAAGCCTTTGTCAGTGTCAGGCCGGCCCTTGTTCCACAGGGGCAGGCTGCCGGCTGGATTTCCACGACTATCAAGATGCCGCCCAGGGACAAGCTGCCACCTGTGGCAACTCGGGCTGCTTTGAGAGTGCCCACAGAGCTCTTCAAACTGAGACCAGAAACGTGGGGTGCTGGGTTTTGTTTTCCCGGGCAGAAGCCTTTGTCAGTACCAGGTAGGCCCTTGGCCCTTGGGGGCCGGCTGCCCTCAGGATTTCCACAAATATCAAGATGCCGCCCAGGGACTAGCTGCCACCTGTGCCAACTCGGGCTGCTTTGAGAGTGCCCATGGATCTCTGCAAACTGAGATGTGGAACGTGGGGTGGTGGATTTTGTTTCCCTGGGCAGAAGCATTTGTCAGTACCAGGAGGGCCCTTGTTCCTCAGGGGCAGGCTGCCGGCTGGATTTCCACGAATATCAAGATGCTGCCCAGGGACAAGCTGCCACTTGTGCCAACTCGGGCTGCTTTGAGAGTGCCCACGGAGCTCTGCAAACTGAGACCAGGAAGGTAGGGTTTTGGGTTTTGTTTTCCCGGGCAGAAGCCTTTGTCAGTACCAGGTAGGCCCTTGTTCCTTAGGGGCAGGCTGCCTGCAGGATTTCCACGAATATCAAGATGCTGCCCAGGGACAAGCTGCCACCTGTGCCAACTCGGGCTGCTTTGAGAGTGCCCACGGAGCTCTGCAAACTGAGACTTGGAACGTGGGGTTATGGGTTTTGTTTTCCCGGGCAGAAGCCTTTGTCAGTACCACGTAGACCTTCAGCCCTTGGGGGCAGGCTGCCTGCAGGATTTCCACGAATATCAAGATGCCGCCCAGGGACAAGCTGCCACCTGTGCCAACTCGTGCTGCTTTGAGAGTGCCCATGGAGCTCTTCAAACTGAGACCATGAACCTTGTTGCTGAGTTTTGTTTCCCCGGGCAGAAGCATTTGAAGTACCAGGTAGGCCCTCGGGCCTTCAGGGCAGTCTGCCTGCTGGATTTCCACGAATATCAAGATGCTGCCCAGGGACAAGCTGCCACTTGTGCCAACTCGCGCTGCTTTGAGAGTGCCCATGGAGCTCTGCAAACTGAGACCAGAAACGTAGGGTTCTGAGTTTTGTTTTCTCGGGCAGAAGCCTCTGTCAGTACCAGGTAGGCCCTTGGCTCTTAGGGGCCAGCTGCCTGCAGGATTTCCACGAATATCAAAATGCTGCCCAGGGACAAGCTGCCACTTGTGCCAACTCGGGCTGCTTTATGCCCAAGCTCTTCAAACTGAGAGAAAGTATGTGGGGTTATGGGTTTTGTTTTCCCGGGCAGAATGCTACCCTTGGTGAGTTTTGTTTCCCCGGGCAGAAGCATTTGCAGGGAACTTCAGGGCCGTCTGCCTGCTGGATTTCCACGAATATCAACTTGGGCCAACTCGCGCTGCCACGGAGCTCTGCAAACTAGGGTTGTGGGTTTTGTTTTCTCGGGCAGAAGCCTCTCTCAGTGCAGGCTGCCTGCTGAATTTCCACGAATATCAAGATGCCAAGCTCACTGTGCCAACTGCTTTTGAGAGTGCCCACGGATCTCTTCAAACTGAGCCAAAGTATGTGGGGTTTCGGGTTTTTTTTTCCCGGGCAGAAGCCTTTGTCTGTACCAAGTAGGACCTCGGCCCTTAGAGGCAGTCTGCCTGCTGGATTTCCACGCATATCTAGATGCCGCCCAGGAACAAGCTGCCACCTGTGCCAACTTGGGCTGCTTTGAGAGTACCCATGGTGCTCTACAAACAGAAACCAGGAGCGTGGGATGGTGAGTTTTTTTTTTTTCCTCGGGCAGAAGCCTTTGTCTGTACCAAGTAGGCCCTCGGCCCTTCATGGCTGGCTGCCTGCTGGATTTCCACGAATATCAAGATGCCGCCCAGGGATATTCTGCCACCTGTGCCAACTCGGGCTGCTTTGAGAGTGCCCATGGAGCTCTGCAAACTGAGACCTGGACCGTGGGGTTCTGAGTTTTGTTTTCCCGGCAGAAGCCTTTGTCAGTACCAGGTAGGCCTTCGGCCCTATGGGTCCGGTTGCAGGCTGGATTTCCCCAAATAACAAGATGCCGCCCAGGGACAAGCTGCCACCTGTGCCAACTCGGGCTGCTTTGAGAGTGCCCATGGAGCTCTTCAAACTGTGGCCTGGAACGTCGGGTAGTGTGTCTTGTTTTGCTGGGTAGAAGACTATCTCTGTACTAGGTCGGCCCTCCACCCTTAGCGGCCGGCTCCCCGCTGGATTTGCCCGAATATCACGGTGCCGTCCCGGGTCAAGCTGCCACCTGTGCCAACTCGGGCTGCTTTGAGAGTGCCCATGGAGCTCTACAAACTGAGACCAGCAACGTGGGATGGTGAGCTTTGTTTTTCTGGGAAGAAGCCTTTGTCAGTACCAGGTAGGCCCTCGGCCCTAAGGGGCCTGTTGCCTCCTGGATATCCACAAATATCAAGATGCCTCTCAGGGACAAGCTGCCACTAGCTCTGGCTGCTTTGAGAGTGCCCACGGAACTCTGCAAACTGAGACTAAGACCTTGGGGTGGTGGGTTTTTTTCTCCTTGGGCAGTATAATGCACAATACCTAGGTGTCCCTAAGCACGTTGATGCTTGGTGCCTGCTCGATTTCTGTATTAATCAGGATGCCATCCAATTAAAGGCTGATAGCTGTGCCAACGTTGGGTGCTTGCACAGTGCCCACAGAGCTCTGCAAACTGAGACCTAGACGGTGAGGTGTTGAGGTTTTTTTCCTGGGCTGTTGCCCGCACAGTACTTTTGTGGCCATTTGGGGCCTGAGACCAGGAAGGTGAGGTGGTGAGTTTGGTTTCCCTGGGAAAAAGCTCACCACATTTTTTGGATGGGCCTTGCGTGCAGGCCCCGGTTGGCTGCTGTAATGCCGCATTGATCAAGATCTAGCTCACGTACAACCTGCCACCTGTGCCACCTCAGGCTGCTCTCACAGTGCCTGTGGATACAACGCTCTGTTTGACTCTTAGAGGTCTAATTACAAGCTGTGTTTGATAAATTATGAGTGTGGTAAATGAATGTGTTCTAGGAGTGTGAGATCCTTGAAATAGTATAATTTTTGATTTTCTTATGGTTGGAAGATCGTTTTACAAGCATAATGGGAATACTCCTTTTTTTAGGTACTTTTTCTTCTAGAAAGTATACCATAAGTGTTTTCTAATATTAAATGACAGAGCAGCCCGTTGATCCTTTACTGGAAATTTTTCCTATTTTTCAAAAATAACAGAAAAAAGCTCTTGCAAAAATAAGGGGAAAAAATTGCTTTAAAAAGTATTTCATTACAGCTTTTAAAGGCAATTAAAGTGCACCCATTGCTGATGGGAAGCCGATAACTGGTTAAACATGTATTCACTTGTTATGTCTCTCTAAAGAAATACTCTAACATCAAGCAATTAATCCCTTCCATCATAGTTTTAACCTCTTTCCTAGTTTAAATGTCAATGAAAAACATCATGAAGAACTCCATATGTATCTCTCCGATTCATCTTACATACAAAGCAACTATTTTTCCACCGGTTTGCTTGATGGTCTGCTTACTGCATTCAGCATTTTTTGGCATGCTTTTTTGCTTCTTTCTGCTGTCAATACTGGCCAATACATGCCATCTGCCAATGGTAGGATTTCTCTCACCTAAGCATATGGATTGAATCTTTAAGATCACTTTCGATAAAATGGATAAAAAAGGAGTTGTTTGATTCCACCTAACATTGAGTCTCTTGGTAAAGGTCACCTGGAGAAAAGTTTTTGCTTCTAGAATTCAACTCATGGATTGAAATATTTGAGAAGACTGGAGCATGGAGACACCTTCAGCCTCTGTGGATATAAAGCCCAGATTAAAATGATCAATTCTCTCAACTTGATGGACTGTACTGAGCAGAATTCTGACTAGAATCTCTTTCACACATAGAACACCCTGTTCAAGACACATGGTAAGATGAAGCTCACCTCCGGTTCCCTGCAGGTATTTGTATTTCTAATGAGTCTTTGGGATGCCTAGGTGATTTTCAGATGTCTAAAGATGAGACAAAGCCCACGACTTTCTCAAGACCTGGAACCATCTCCCTAGAAGCTGCAAAACACACAATGCCTCACTTGTGTCAAATTTGCCAAAGCAAGGACTAGAGCAAGAACTGGATGCAAAATACTTACACAGAGATGATAGTTTTTAAGATATTCATCAGATACTCTTCACATGGGAAGAGTCTTTGAACTCTTCTGTGATAGAACCCCAAAACTAAATGTTTTTTTTTTCATTGAGCACTCTTCTTGATGCAATTCTTCAACTTGGCATGGCTTAATTCAATAGCATCCAAGTCAGAGAAAAATTGATAAAGGCAGATAGGAAAGAAAATTAGAAATTCGTTACTCAGAGTGTGAGTAGGAAGACAGGGAGCCATTCAAAAGAATAAGGAAACAAAACAGGAGCAGTGAAAATGAGACACATCCTGCATCTTTCCGGCGGGGAAGATGGATTATTTAATTAGTGACAAAATTAGAAGAGCCTGAACATTTGCTGTCCCACAACAGGAACAGAAAAACCATTGGGCACGCACATAATAGCCAAAGAAACATAACAAAGAGAAGGAAATACAGAGAATAGGAAAAAGAAGTAAGACGCTTTTTTCAATCATTGAAATTCAGGTGGTGTATCATTCTAATACACTTTTTTATACAGTAAAAGAGTAGTTATATACAGTTGGGTAAATTGCAGCTATGTATCATTTTTAGACAGGAAATGTTTTCCAAGAAACATGTACCAGATTATATATACAAGTTCCTGACTGCCAAAGAAGAAAGTACAAAACAGCAAACACTTGGGTAAAGTCCCAGGAACCAGAGATCAAGATCTACACCGATATAAGGAGAGCGGTGAGTTTTTCAAGAAGCAAAAGCGAATGCAGCTGACTGTGCTTGTGGATGAAAAGCTGTGGGATTTTTTGCAATTCCATTAAGAGCGCACAAAAGCGCGGTGCTCGGCTGCCTCATGCTTCGCATGCTGCGAGATGCACAGAAATTAAGATGAGCAAGGTTCTTCAGCTTTGCCCTTTTTCAGCAGCTGCGCCACACCGATGGACTGGAATATCTCTCGAGATGTTTTCCTTTCTCAAGAATGTATTGTTGCTGTGTCTTGACCGCACAAGGATAAGTATGAAGAGATCATAGCCATCTCGAAATAAATTCGCCGCTTTATTAAAAAGATAAATGCTTCAACAATGCGCAGCCACGACAAAAATCAGGGCCAAGACTGGGAGACGTTTGCTGTGCTGGCACCCAATTTCTGTCGGCGAAAAGTCATGGAGAAGCTTTTGGCTGGGATGCAGATGACGAGAGAGGCAGAAGACGGAGGTACGGGGCTGTCCGGAGCGAAGTGCCGCTGGTCGGCGTCTTTCGCCCGAAGCACCACACGGGGATGCACCGAGACCATCACAAGCAGCAGTGCGCGAAGAAGCGGCTCTTTCGCCTTCGGTAGACGGAGAGCCGGCAGCTTGCAGGAGGTGAAGAAGCAAGCCGCACAACAGCAGCATTGTGTGCGCAGCTGTCGAACTGCTGCGGGATGGTGGATTGCCACTCGTATGCCTTTGAAAATCACGTTAGCATGCGAATGGAAGAAGTTTTTGGACAACTTTGCAATGCATCTTGCTAGTGCTCTTGCAACGTTCCGTGGAAACTCTTGCGGGTCTCTTTGCGCTGCGAGATGCAAAGAACTGGGTGAACTCGTCAAGCAAGATCGGAAGATGTTTGCAGTGCTGGCACATTTTCTCTCTCGGCGAGAAGTCATGGAGAAGCTTTTGGCTAGGATGCAGACGACGAGAGAGGGAGAAGATGGAGGTACGGAGCTGTCCGGAGCGAAGTGCCGCTGGCCGGCGTCTTTCGCCCGAAGCAGCGCGCCGGAGCGCACCGCCACCGGCACAAGCAGCAGTGCGCGAAGAAGCGGCTCTTTCGCCTTCGGTAGACGGAGAGCCGGCAGCTTGCAGGAGGTGAAGAAGCAAGCCGCACAACTGCAGCATTGTGTGCGCAGCTGTCGAACTGCTGCGGGATGGTGGATTGCCACTCGCATGCTTTTGAAAATCACGTTAGCATGCGAATGGAAGAAGTTTTTGGACAACTTTGCAATGCATCTTGCTAGTGCTCCTGCAACGCTCCGTGGAAACTCTTGCGGGTCTCTTTGCGCTGCGAGATGCAAAGAACTGGGTGAACTCGTCAAGCAAGATCGGAAGATGTTTGCAGTGCTGGCACATTTTCTCTCTCGGCGAGAAGTCATGGAGAAGCTTTTGGCTAGGATGCAGACGACGAGAGAGGCAGAAGACGGAGGTACGGGGCTATCCGGAGCGAAGTGCCGCTGGCCGGCGTCTTTCGCCCGAAGCAGCGCTCCGGAGCGCACCGCCACCGGCACAAGCAGCAGTGAGCGAAGTAGCGGCTCTTTCGCTTTCGCTAGACGGAGAGCCGGCAGCTTGCAGGAGGTGAAGAAGCAAGCCGCACAACAGCAGCATTGTGGGTGCAGCTGTCGAACTGCTGCGGGATGGTGGATTGCCACTCGTATGCCTTTGAAAATCACGTTAGCATGCGAATGGAAGAAGTTTTTGGACAACTTTGCAATGCATCTTGCTAGTGCTCTTGCAACGCTCCGTGGAAACTCTTGCGGGTCTCTTTGCGCTGCGAGATGCAAAGAACTGGGTGAACTCGTCAAGCAGGATCGGAAGATGTTTGCAGTGCTGGCACATTTTCTCTCTCGGCGAGAAGTCATGGAGAAGCTTTTGGCTAGGATGCAGACGACGAGAGAGGCAGAAGCCGGAGGTACGGAGCTGTCCGGAGCGAAGTGCCGCTGGCCGGCGTCTTTCGCCCGAAGCAGCGCGCCGGAGCGCGCCGCCACCGGCACAAGCAGCAGTGCGCGAAGAAGCGGCTCTTTCGCCTTCGGTAGACGGAGAGCCGGCAGCTTGCAGGAGGTGAAGAAGCAAGCCGCACAACAGCAGCATTGTGTGCGCAGCTGTCGAACTGCTGCGGGATGGTGGATTGCCACTCGTATGCTTTTGAAAATCACGTTAGCATGCGAATGGAAGAAGTTTTTGGACAACTTTGCAATGCATCTTGCTAGTGCTCCTGCAACACTCCGTGGAAACTCTTGCGGGTCTCTTTGCGCTGCGAGATGCAAAGAACTGGGTGAACTCGTCAAGCAAGATCGGAAGATGTTTGCAGTGCTGGCACACTTTCTCTCTCGGCGAGAAGTCATGGAGAAGCTTTTGGCTAGGATGCAGACGACGAGAGAGGCAGAAGACGGAGGTACGGGGCTATCCGGAGCGAAGTGCCGCTGGCCGGCGTCTATCGCCCGAAGCAGCGCTCCGGAGCGCACCGCCACCGGCACAAGCAGCAGTGCGCGAAGTAGCGGCTCTTTCGCTTTCGCTAGACGGAGAGCCGGCAGCTTGCAGGAGGTGAAGAAGCAAGCCGCACAACAGCAGCATTGTGGGCGCAGCTCTCGAACTGCTGCGGGATGGTGGATTGCCACTCGTATGCCTTTGAAAATCACGTTAGCATGCGAATGGAAGAAGTTTTTGGACAACTTTGCAATGCATCTTGCTAGTGCTCTTGCAACGCTCCGTGGAAACTCTTGCGGGTCTCTTTGCGCTGCGAGATGCAAAGAACTGGGTGAACTCGTCAAGCAAGATCGGAAGATGTTTGCAGTGCTGGCACATTTTCTCTCTCGGCGAGAAGTCGTGGAGAAGCTTTTGGCTAGGATGCAGACGACGAGAGAGGCAGAAGCCGGAGGTACGGAGCTGTCCGGAGCGAAGTGCCGCTGGCCGGCGTCTTTCGCCCGAAGCAGCGCGCCGGAGCGCACCGCCACCGGCACAAGCAGCAGTGCGCGAAGAAGCGGCTCTTTCGCCTTCGGTAGACGGAGAGCCGGCAGCTTGCAGGAGGTGAAGAAGCAAGCCGCACAACAGCAGCATTGTGTGCGCAGCTGTCGAACTGCTGCGGGATGGTGGATTGCCACTCGTATGCCTTTGAAAATCACGTTAGCATGCGAATGGAAGAAGTTTTTGGACAACTTTGCAATGCATCTTGCTAGTGCTCTTGCAACGCTCCGTGGAAACTCTTGCGGGTCTCTTTGCGCTGCGAGATGCAAAGAACTGGGTGAACTCGTCAAGCAAGATCGGAAGATGTTTGCAGTGCTGTCACACTTTCTCTCTCGGCGAGAAGTCATGGAGAAGCTTTTGGCTAGGATGCAGACGACGAGAGAGGCAGAAGACGGAGGTACGGGGCTGTCCGGAGCGAAGTGCCGCTGGCCGGCGTCTTTCGCCCGAAGCAGTGCGCCGGAGCGCACCGCCACCGGCACAAGCAGCAGTGCGCGAAGAAGCGGCTCTTTCACCTTCGCTAGACGGAGAGCCGGCGGCTTGCAGGAGGTGAAGAAGCAAGCCGCACAACAGCAGCATTGTGTGCGCAGCTCTCTTACTGCTGCGGGATGGTGGATTGCCACTCGTATGCCTTTGAAAATCACGTTAGCATGCGAATGGAAGAAGTTTTTGGACAACTTTGCAATGCATCTTGCTAGTGCTCTTGCAACGCTCCGTGGAAACTCTTGCGGGTCTCTTTGCTCTGCGAGATGCAAAGAACTGGGTGAACTCGTCAAGCAAGATCGGAAGATGTTTGCAGTGCTGGCACACTTTCTCTCTCGGCGAGAAGTCATGGAGAAGCTTTTGGCTAGGATGCAGACGACGAGAGAGGCAGAAGCCGGAGGTACGGAGCTGTCCGGAGCGAAGTGCCGCTCGCGGGCGTCTATCGCCCGAAGCAGCGCTCCGGAGCGCACCGCCACCGGCACAAGCAGCAGTGCGCGAAGAAGCGGCTCTTTCGCCTTCGCTAGACGGAGAGCCGGCAGCTTGCAGGAGGTGAAGAAGCAAGCCGCACAACTGCAGCATTGTGTGCGCAGCTGTCGAACTGCTGCGGGATGGTGGATTGCCACTCGTATGCCTTTGAAAATCACGTTAGCATGCGAATGGAAGAAGTTTTTGGACAACTTTGCAATGCATCTTGCTAGTGCTCTTGCAACGCTCCGTGGAAACTCTTGCGGGTCTCTTTGCGCTGCGAGATGCAAAGAACTGGGTGAACTCGTCAAGCAAGATCGGAAGATGTTTGCAGTGCTGGCACACTTTCTCTCTCGGCGAGAAGTCATGGAGAAGCTTTTGTCTAGGATGCAGACGACGAGAGAGGCAGAAGACGGAGGTACGGGGCTGTCCGGAGCGAAGTGCCGCTGGCCGGCGTCTTTCGCCCGAAGCAGCGCTCCGGAGCGCACCGCCACCGGCACAAGCAGCAGTGCGCGAAGTAGCGGCTCTTTCGCTTTCGCTAGACGGAGAGCCGGCAGCTTGCAGGAGGTGAAGAAGCAAGCCGCACAACAGCAGCATTGTGGGCGCAGCTGTCAAACTGCTGCGGGATGGTGGATTGCCACTCGTATGCCTTTGAAAATCACGTTAGCATGCGAATGGAAGAAGTTTTTGGACAACTTTGCAATGCATCTTGCTAGTGCTCCTGCAACGCTCCGTGGAAACTCTTGCGGGTCTCTTTGCGCTGCGAGATGCAAAGAACTGGGTGAACTCGTCAAGCAAGATCGGAAGATGTTTGCAGTGCTGGCACACTTTCTCTCTCGGCGAGAAGTCATGGAGAAGCTTTTGGCTAGGATGCAGACGACGAGAGAGGAAGAAGACGGAGGTACGGGGCTGTCCGGAGCGAAGTGCCGCTGGCCGGCGTCTTTCGCCCGAAGCAGCGCTCCGGAGCGCACCGCCACCGGCACAAGCAGCAGTGCGCGAAGAAGCGGCTCTTTCGCCTTCGGTAGACGGAGAGCCGGCAGCTTGCAGGAGGTGAAGAAGCAAGCCGCACAACAGCAGCATTGTGGGCGCAGCTGTCGAACTGCTGCGGGATGGTGGAATGCCACTCGTATGCCTTTGAAAATCACGTTAGCATGCGAATGGAAGAAGTTTTTGGACAACTTTGCAATGCATCTTGCTAGTGCTCCTGCAACACTCCGTGGAAACTCTTGCGGGTCTCTTTGCGCTGCGAGATGCAAAGAACTGGGTGAACTCGTCAAGCAAGATCGGAAGATGTTTGCAGTGCTGGCACACTTTCTCTCTCGGCGAGAAGTCATGGAGAAGCTTTTGGCTAGGATGCAGACGACGAGAGAGGAAGAAGACGGAGGTACGGAGCTGTCCGGAGCGAAGTGCCGCTCGCGGGCGTCTTTCGCCCGAAGCAGCGCTCCGGAGCGCACCGCCACCGGCACAAGCAGCAGTGCGCGAAGAAGCGGCTCTTTCGCCTTTGGTAGACGGAGAGCCGGCAGCTTACAGGAGGTGAAGAAGCAAGCCGCACAACACCAGCCCACTGCGGCTAGCTGGTTTCTAGATTTCCACGAATTTCAAGTTGCCACCAAGGGACAGGCTGCCACCTGTGCCAAGCCAGGCTGCTTGCAGACTGCCTAAAGAGCTCTGCCGACTGAGACCAGGAACGTGGGCTGGTGAGTTTTGTATTCCGGGGCAGAAGCTGTGTCAGTATCAGGTAGGCCCTCAGTCCTTAGGGGCCGTCTGCCTGCTTGATTTCCGCCAATATCAAGATGCCGCCCAGGGACAAGCTGCCACCTGTGCCAACTCAGGCTGCTTTGAGAGTGCCCATGGAGCTCTGCAAACTGAGACCAGGAACGTGGCGTGGTGGGTTTTCCTTCCCCGGGCAGAAGCCTTTTTCAGTACCAGATAGGCCCTTGGCCCTTTGGGGCGGCTGCTCGCTGGATTTCCGCGAATATCAAGATGCCGCCCAGGGACAAACTGCCACCTGTGCCAATTCGGGCTGCTTTGAGTGTGCCCACAGAGTTCTGCAATCTGAGACCAGGAACGTGGTGTGGTGAGCTTAGTTTACCTGGGCAGAAGCCTTTGTCAGTACCAGGTAGGCCTTCGCCCTTCGGGGCCAGCTGCCTGCTGGGTTTTTGCGAATCTGAAGATGCTGCCCAGGGACAAGCTGCCACCTGTGCCAACTCGCGCTGCCTTGAGAGTGCCCATGGAGCTCTGCAAACTGAGACCATTAACGTGGGTTGGTCTGTTTTGTTTCCCTGGGCAGAAGCATTTGTCAGTACCAGGTAGGCCCTTGGCACTTATGGGCCGGCTGCCTGCTGGATTTCCACGCATATCTAGATGCCGCCCAGGAACAAGCTGCCACCTGTGCCAACTTGGGCTGCTTTGAGAGTACCCATGGTGCTCTACAAACAGAAACCAGGAGCGTGGGGTGGTGAGTTTTTTTTTTCCTCGGCAGAAGCCTTTGTCAGTACCAGGTAGGCCCTCGGCCCTTCATGGCTGGCTGCCTGCTGGATTTCCACGAATATCAAGATGCCGCCCAGGGATATTCTGCCACCTGTGCCAACTCGGGCTGCTTTGAGAGTGCCCATGGAGCTCTGCAAACTGAGACCGGGACCGTGGGGTTCTGAGTTTTGTTTTCCCGGTCAGAAGCCTTTGTCAGTACCAGGTAGGCCTTCGGCCCTATGGGTCCGGTTGCAGGCTGGATTTCCCCAAATAACAAGATGCCGCCCAGGGACAAGCTGCCACCTGTGCCAACTCGGGCTGCTTTGAGAGTGCCCATGGAGCTCTTCAAACTGTGGCCTGGAACGTCGGGTAGTGTGTCTTGTTTTGCTGGGTAGAAGACTATCTCTGTACTAGGTCGGCCCTCCACCCTTAGCGGCCGGCTCCCCGCTGGATTTGCCCGAATATCACGGTGCCGTCCCGGGTCAAGCTGCCACCTGTGCCAACTCGGGCTGATTTTAGAGTACCCATGGAGCTCTGCAAACTGAGACCATGAACGTGTGTTGGCGAATTTTGTTTACCTGGGCAGAAGCCTTTGTCTGTTCCAGGTAGGCCCACGGCCCTTAGGGGCCGACTGCCTGCTGGATTTCCGCCAATATCAAGATGCCGCCCAGGGACAAGCTGCCACCTGTGCTAACTCGGTCTGCTTTGAGAGTGCCCATGGAACTCTGCAAACTGAGACCAGGAACGTGGGGTGGTGGGTTTTCTTTCCCCGGGCAGAAGCCTTTATCAGTACCAGGTAGGCCCTTGGCCCTTAGGGGCGGCTGCTCGCTGGATTTCCGCGAATATCAAGATGCCGCCCAAGGGCAAACTGCCACCTGTGCCATCTCAGGCTGCTTTGAGAGTGCCCATGGAGCTCTGCAAACTGGGACCAGGAACGTGGGATGTGAGGTTTTTTTCCCGAGGCAGAAGCCTTTGTCAGTACCAGGTAGGCCCTCGCCCTTCGGGGCCGGCTGCCTGCAGGATTTCCGCAAATATCAAGATGCCGCCCAGGGACAAGCTGCCACCTGTGCCAACTCGGGCTGCTTTGAGAGTGCCCATGGAGCTCTGCAAACTGAGACCAGGAACGTGGGTTGGTGAGTTCTGTTTTGCCGGGCAGAAGCCTTTGACAGTACCAGGCAGGCCCACCGCCCTTTTGGGCTGTCCGGCTGCAGGATATCCGCGAATCTGAAGATGCCGCCCAGGGACAAGCTGCCACCTGTGCCAACTCGGGCTGCTTTGAGAGTGCCCACGGAGCTCTGAAAACTATGATGGGGAACGTGGGGTGGTGAGTTTTGTTTTCCCGGGCAGAAGCCTTTCTCAGTACCAGGTAGGCCCTCGCCCTTCGGGGCCAGCTGCCCGCTGGGTTTTCGCGAATCTGAAATGCTGCCCACGGACAAGCTGGCACCTGTGCCAACTCGGGCTGCTTTGAGAGTGCCAATGGAGCTCTGCAAACTGAGACCAGGAACGTGCGTTGTCGAATTTTGTTTTTCAGGGACAGAAGCCTTTGTCAGTACCAGGTAGGACGTTTGACCTTCGGGGCCGGGTGGCAGCGGGATTTCCGCGTATCTAAAGATGCCGCCTAAGGACAAGCTGCCACCTGTGCCAACTCGGGCTGCTTTGAGAGTGCCCACGGAGCTCTGAAAACTGAGATGGGGAAAGTGGGTTGGTGGGTTTTATTTCCCCGGGCAGAAGCCTTTGTCAGTACCAGGCAGGCCCTCGGCCTTTTTGGGCTGTCTGGCTGCAGGATATCCGCGAATTTGAAGATGCCACCCAGGGACAAGCTGCCACCTGTGGCAACTCGGGCTGCTTTGAGAGTGCCCATGGAGCTCTGCAAACTGAGACCAGGAAAATGAGTTGGTGAATTTTGTTTCCCTGGGCAGAAGCATTTGTCAGTACCAGATAGGCCCACGGCCCTTCGAAGCCAGCTTCCTTCTGGATTTCCGGGAATCTGAAGATGCCGCCCATGGACAAGCTGCCACCCGTGCCTACTCAGGCAGCTTTGAGAGTGCCCATGGAGCTCTGCAAACTGAGACCTGTACGTGGGGTGCTGAGGTTTGTTTTCCCGGGCAGAAGCCTTTGTCAGTACCAGGTAGGCCCTCGGCTCTTCGTGGCCTGCTGCCTGCTGGATTTCCACGAATATCAAGATGCCGCCCAGGGACAGGCTGCCAGCTGTGCCAACTCGGGCTGCTTTGAGAGTGCCCATGGAGCTCTGCAAACTGAGACCAAGAACGTGGGATGTGAGGTTTTTCTCCGAGGCAGAAGCCTTTGTCAGTACCAGGTAGGCCCTCGCCCTTTTGGGCCGGCTGCCTGCTGGATTTCCGCGAATCTGAAGATGCCGCCCAGGGGCAAGCTGCCACCTGTGCCAACTCGGGCTGCTTTGAGAGTGCCCATGGAGCTCTGCAAAGTTAGACCAGGAACTTGCCTTGGTGAGTTTTGTTTCCCCGGGCAGAAGCATTTGCAGTACCAGGCAGGCTCTCGGAATTTCAGGGCCGTCTGCCTGCTGGATTTCCACGAATATCAAGATGCTGCCCAGGGACAAGCTGCCACCTGTGCCAACTCGCGCTGCTTTGAGGGTGCCCACGGAGCTCTGCAAACTGAGACCATAACCTAGGGTTGTGGGTTTTGTTTTCTCAGGCAGAAGCCTCTCTCAGTACCAGGTAGGCCCTTGTTCCTTAGGGGCAGGCTGCCTGCTGAATTTCCACGAATATCAAGATGCTACCCAGGGACAAGCTGCCACCTGTGCCAACTCGGGCTGCTTTGAGGGTGCCCACGGAGCTCTAAAAACTGAGACAGGGTACATGGGGTTATGGGTTATGTTTCCCCGGGCAGAAGCCATTGTAAGTACCAGGTAGGCCCTCGGCCCTTAGGGGCAGGCTGGCAGCAAGACTTCCACGAATATCAAGATGCCGCCCAGGGACAAGCTGCCACCTGTGCCAACTCGGGCTGCTTTGAGAGTGCCCACGGATCTCTTCAAACTGAGCCAAAGTATGTGGGGTTTCGGGTTTTTTTTTCCCGGGCAGAAGCCTTTGTCTGTACCAAGTAGGACCTCGGCCCTTAGAGGCAGTCTGCCTGCTGGATTTCCACGCATATCTAGATGCCGCCCAGGAACAAGCTGCCACCTGTGCCAACTTGGGCTGCTTTGAGAGTACCCATGGTGCTCTACAAACAGAAACCAGGAGCGTGGGGTGGTGAGTTTTTTTTTTCCTCGGCAGAAGCCTTTGTCAGTACCAGGTAGGCCCTCGGCCCTTCATGGCTGGCTGCCTGCTGGATTTCCACGAATATCAAGATGCCGCCCAGGGATATTCTGCCACCTGTGCCAACTCGGGCTGCTTTGAGAGTGCCCATGGAGCTCTGCAAACTGAGACCGGGACCGTGGGGTTCTGAGTTTTGTTTTCCCGGTCAGAAGCCTTTGTCAGTACCAGGTAGGCCTTCGGCCCTATGGGTCCGGTTGCAGGCTGGATTTCCCCAAATAACAAGATGCCGCCCAGGGACAAGCTGCCACCTGTGCCAACTCGGGCTGCTTTGAGAGTGCCCATGGAGCTCTTCAAACTGTGGCCTGGAACGTCGGGTAGTGTGTCTTGTTTTGCTGGGTAGAAGACTATCTCTGTACTAGGTCGGCCCTCCACCCTTAGCGGCCGGCTCCCCGCTGGATTTGCCCGAATATCACGGTGCCGTCCCGGGTCAAGCTGCCACCTGTGCCAACTCGGGCTGCTTTGAGAGTGCCCATGGAGCTCTACAAACTGAGACCAGCAACGTGGGATGGTGAGCTTTGTTTTTCTGGGAAGAAGCCTTTGTCAGTACCAGGTAGGCCCTCGGCCCTAAGGGGCCTGTTGCCTCCTGGATATCCACAAATATCAAGATGCCTCTCAGGGACAAGCTGCCACCTGTGCTAGCTCTGGCTGCTTTGAGAGTGCCCACAGAACTCTGCAAACTGAGACTAAGACCTTGGGGTGGTGGGTTTTTTTCTCCTTGGGCAGTATAATGCACAATACCTAGGTGTCCCTAAGCACGTTGATGCTTGGTGCCTGCTCGATTTCTGTATTAATCAGGATGCCATCCAATTAAAGGCTGATAGCTGTGCCAACGTTGGGTGCTTGCACAGTGCCCACAGAGCTCTGCAAACTGAGACCTAGACGGTGAGGTGTTGAGGTTTTTTTCCTGGGCTGTTGCCCGCACAGTACTTTTGTGGCCATTTGGGGCCTGAGACCAGGAAGGTGAGGTGGTGAGTTTGGTTTCCCTGGGAAAAAGCTCACCACATTTTTTGGATGGGCCTTGCGTGCAGGCCCCGGTTGGCTGCTGTAATGCCGCATTGATCAAGATCTAGCTCATGTACAACCTGCCACCTGTGCCACCTCAGGCTGCTCTCACAGTGCCTGTGGATACAACGCTCTGTTTGACTCTTAGAGGTCTAATTACAAGCTGTGTTTGATAAATTATGAGTGTGGTAAATGAATGTGTTCTAGGAGTGTGAGATCCTTGAAATAGTATAATTTTTGATTTTCTTATGGTTGGAAGATCGTTTTACAAGCATAATGGGAATACTCCTTTTTTTAGGTACTTTTTCTTCTAGAAAGTATACCATAAGTGTTTTCTAATATTAAATGACAGAGCAGCCCGTTGATCCTTTACTGGAAATTTTTCCTATTTTTCAAAAATAACAGAAAAAAGCTCTTGCAAAAATAAGGGGAAAAAATTGCTTTAAAAAGTATTTCATTACAGCTTTTAAAGGCAATTAAAGTGCACCCATTGCTGATGGGAAGCCGATAACTGGTTAAACATGTATTCACTTGTTATGTCTCTCTAAAGAAATACTCTAACATCAAGCAATTAATCCCTTCCATCATAGTTTTAACCTCTTTCCTAGTTTAAATGTCAATGAAAAACATCATGAAGAACTCCATATGTATCTCTCCGATTCATCTTACATACAAAGCAACTATTTTTCCACCGGTTTGCTTGATGGTCTGCTTACTGCATTCAGCATTTTTTGGCATGCTTTTTTGCTTCTTTCTGCTGTCAATACTGGCCAATACATGCCATCTGCCAATGGTAGGATTTCTCTCACCTAAGCATATGGATTGAATCTTTAAGATCACTTTCGATAAAATGGATAAAAAAGGAGTTGTTTGATTCCACCTAACATTGAGTCTCTTGGTAAAGGTCACCTGGAGAAAAGTTTTTGCTTCTAGAATTCAACTCATGGATTGAAATATTTGAGAAGACTGGAGCATGGAGACACCTTCAGCCTCTGTGGATATAAAGCCCAGATTAAAATGATCAATTCTCTCAACTTGATGGACTGTACTGAGCAGAATTCTGACTAGAATCTCTTTCACACATAGAACACCCTGTTCAAGACACATGGTAAGATGAAGCTCACCTCCGGTTCCCTGCAGGTATTTGTATTTCTAATGAGTCTTTGGGATGCCTAGGTGATTTTCAGATGTCTAAAGATGAGACAAAGCCCACGACTTTCTCAAGACCTGGAACCATCTCCCTAGAAGCTGCAAAACACACAATGCCTCACTTGTGTCAAATTTGCCAAAGCAAGGACTAGAGCAAGAACTGGATGCAAAATACTTACACAGAGATGATAGTTTTTAAGATATTCATCAGATACTCTTCACATGGGAAGAGTCTTTGAACTCTTCTGTGATAGAACCCCAAAACTAAATGTTTTTTTTTTCATTGAGCACTCTTCTTGATGCAATTCTTCAACTTGGCATGGCTTAATTCAATAGCATCCAAGTCAGAGAAAAATTGATAAAGGCAGATAGGAAAGAAAATTAGAAATTCGTTACTCAGAGTGTGAGTAGGAAGACAGGGAGCCATTCAAAAGAATAAGGAAACAAAACAGGAGCAGTGAAAATGAGACACATCCTGCATCTTTCCGGCGGGGAAGATGGATTATTTAATTAGTGACAAAATTAGAAGAGCCTGAACATTTGCTGTCCCACAACAGGAACAGAAAAACCATTGGGCACGCACATAATAGCCAAAGAAACATAACAAAGAGAAGGAAATACAGAGAATAGGAAAAAGAAGTAAGACGCTTTTTTCAATCATTGAAATTCAGGTGGTGTATCATTCTAATACACTTTTTTATACAGTAAAAGAGTAGTTATATACAGTTGGGTAAATTGCAGCTATGTATCATTTTTAGACAGGAAATGTTTTCCAAGAAACATGTACCAGATTATATATACAAGTTCCTGACTGCCAAAGAAGAAAGTACAAAACAGCAAACACTTGGGTAAAGTCCCAGGAACCAGAGATCAAGATCTACACCGATATAAGGAGAGCGGTGAGTTTTTCAAGAAGCAAAAGCGAATGCAGCTGACTGTGCTTGTGGATGAAAAGCTGTGGGATTTTTTGCAATTCCATTAAGAGCGCACAAAAGCGCGGTGCTCGGCTGCCTCATGCTTCGCATGCTGCGAGATGCACAGAAATTAAGATGAGCAAGGTTCTTCAGCTTTGCCCTTTTTCAGCAGCTGCGCCACACCGATGGACTGGAATATCTCTCGAGATGTTTTCCTTTCTCAAGAATGTATTGTTGCTGTGTCTTGACCGCACAAGGATAAGTATGAAGAGATCATAGCCATCTCGAAATAAATTCGCCGCTTTATTAAAAAGATAAATGCTTCAACAATGCGCAGCCACGACAAAAATCAGGGCCAAGACTGGGAGACGTTTGCTGTGCTGGCACCCAATTTCTGTCGGCGAAAAGTCATGGAGAAGCTTTTGGCTAGGATGCAGATGACGAGAGAGGCAGAAGACGGAGGTACGGGGCTGTCCGGAGCGAAGTGCCGCTGGTCGGCGTCTTTCGCCCGAAGCACCACACGGGGATGCACCGAGACCATCACAAGCAGCAGTGCGCGAAGAAGCGGCTCTTTCGCCTTCGGTAGACGGAGAGCCGGCAGCTTGCAGGAGGTGAAGAAGCAAGCCGCACAACAGCAGCATTGTGTGCGCAGCTCTCTTACTGCTGCAGGATGGTGGATTGCCACTCGTATGCCTTTGAAAATCACGTTAGCATGCGAATGGAAGAAGTTTTTGGACAACTTTGCAATGCATCTTGCTAGTGCTCCTGCAACGCTCCGTGGAAACTCTTGCGGGTCTCTTTGCGCTGCGAGATGCAAAGAACTGGGTGAACTCGTCAAGCAAGATCGGAAGATGTTTGCAGTGCTGGCACACTTTCTCTCTCGGCGAGAAGTCATGGAGAAGCTTTTGGCTAGGATGCAGACGACGAGAGAGGCAGAAGACGGAGGTACGGGGCTGTCCGGAGCGAAGTGCCGCTGGCCGGCGTCTTTCGCCCGAAGCAGCGCGCCGGAGCGCACCGCCACCGGCACAAGCAGCAGTGCGCGAAGTAGCGGCTCTTTCGCCTTCGCTAGACGGAGAGCCGGCAGCTTGCAGGAGGTGAAGAAGCAAGCCGCACAACAGCAGCATTGTGTGCGCAGCTGTCGAACTGCTGCGGGATGGTGGATTGCCACTCGTATGCCTTTGAAAATCACGTTAGCATGCGAATGGAAGAAGTTTTTGGACAACTTTGCAATGCATCTTGCTAGTGCTCTTGCAACGCTCCGTGGAAACTCTTGCGGGTCTCTTTGCGCTGCGAGATGCAAAGAACTGGGTGAACTCGTCAAGCAAGATCGGAAGATGTTTGCAGTGCTGGCACACTTTCTCTCTCGGCGAGAAGTCATGGAGAAGCTTTTGGCTAGGATGCAGACGACGAGAGAGGCAGAAGCCGGAGGTACGGAGCTGTCCGGAGCGAAGTGCCGCTGGCCGGCGTCTTTCGCCCGAAGCAGCGCTCCGGAGCGCACCGCCACCGGCACAAGCAGCAGTGCGCGAAGAAGCGGCTCTTTCGCCTTCGGTAGACGGAGAGCCGGCAGCTTGCAGGAGGTGAAGAAGCAAGCCGCACAACAGCAGCATTGTGTGCGCAGCTGTCGAACTGCTGCGGGATGGTGGATTGCCACTCGCATGCTTTTGAAAATCACGTTAGCATGCGAATGGAAGAAGTTTTTGGACAACTTTGCAATGCATCTTGCTAGTGCTCCTGCAACGCTCCGTGGAAACTCTTGCGGGTCTCTTTGCGCTGCGAGATGCAAAGAACTGGGTGAACTCGTCAAGCAAGATCGGAAGATGTTTGCAGTGCTGGCACACTTTCTCTCTCGGCGAGAAGTCATGGAGAAGCTTTTGGCTAGGATGCAGACGACGAGAGAGGCAGAAGACGGAGGTACGGGGCTGTCCGGAGCGAAGTGCCGCTGGCCGGCGTCTATCGCCCGAAGCAGCGCTCCGGAGCGCACCGCCACCGGCACAAGCAGCAGTGCGCGAAGTAGCGGCTCTTTCGCTTTCGCTAGACGGAGAGCCGGCAGCTTGCAGGAGGTGAAGAAGCAAGCCGCACAACAGCAGCATTGTGGGCGCAGCTGTCGAACTGCTGCGGGATGGTGGATTGCCACTCGTATGCCTTTGAAAATCACGTTAGCATGCGAATGGAAGAAGTTTTTGGACAACTTTGCAATGCATCTTGCTAGTGCTCTTGCAACGCTCCGTGGAAACTCTTGCGGGTCTCTTTGCGCTGCGAGATGCAAAGAACTGGGTGAACTCGTCAAGCAAGATCGGAAGATGTTTGCAGTGCTGGCACATTTTCTCTCTCGGCGAGAAGTCATGGAGAAGCTTTTGGCTAGGATGCAGACGACGAGAGAGGCAGAAGCCGGAGGTACGGAGCTGTCCGGAGCGAAGTGCCGCTGGCCGGCGTCTTTCGCCCGAAGCAGCGCGCCGGAGCGCACCGCCACCGGCACAAGCAGCAGTGCGCGAAGAAGCGGCTCTTTCGCCTTCGGTAGACGGAGAGCCGGCAGCTTGCAGGAGGTGAAGAAGCAAGCCGCACAACAGCAGCATTGTGTGCGCAGCTGTCGAACTGCTGCGGGATGGTGGATTGCCACTCGTATGCCTTTGAAAATCACGTTAGCATGCGAATGGAAGAAGTTTTTGGACAACTTTGCAATGCATCTTGCTAGTGCTCCTGCAACGCTCCGTGGAAACTCTTGCGGGTCTCTTTGCGCTGCGAGATGCAAAGAACTGGGTGAACTCGTCAAGCAAGATCGGAAGATGTTTGCAGTGCTGGCACACTTTCTCTCTCGGCGAGAAGTCATGGAGAAGCTTTTGGCTAGGATGCAGACGACGAGAGAGGCAGAAGACGGAGGTACGGGGCTATCCGGAGCGAAGTGCCGCTGGCCGGCGTCTTTCGCCCGAAGCAGCGCTCCGGAGCGCACCGCCACCGGCACAAGCAGCAGTGCGCGAAGTAGCGGCTCTTTCGCTTTCGCTAGACGGAGAGCCGGCAGCTTGCAGGAGGTGAAGAAGCAAGCCGCACAACAGCAGCATTGTGGGCGCAGCTGTCGAACTGCTGCGGGATGGTGGATTGCCACTCGTATGCCTTTGAAAATCACGTTAGCATGCGAATGGAAGAAGTTTTTGGACAACTTTGCAATGCATCTTGCTAGTGCTCCTGCAACGCTCCGTGGAAACTCTTGCGGGTCTCTTTGCGCTGCGAGATGCCAAGAACTGGGTGAACTCGTCAAGCAAGATCGGAAGATGTTTGCAGTGCTGGCACACTTTCTCTCTCGGCGAGAAGTCATGGAGAAGCTTTTGGCTAGGATGCAGACGACGAGAGAGGCAGAAGACGGAGGTACGGGGCTGTCCGGAGCGAAGTGCCGCTGGCCGGCGTCTTTCGCCCGAAGCAGCGCGCCGGAGCGCACCGCCACCGGCACAATCAGCAGTGCGCGAAGAAGCGGCTCTTTCGCCTTCGCTAGACGGAGAGCCGGCGGCTTGCAGGAGGTGAAGAAGCAAGCCGCACAACAGCAGCATTGTGTGCGCAGCTCTCTTACTGCTGCGGGATGGTGGATTGCCACTCGTATGCCTATGAAAATCACGTTAGCATGCGAATGGAAGAAGTTTTTGGACAACTTTGCAATGCATCTTGCTAGTGCTCCTGCAACGCTCCGTGGAAACTCTTGCGGGTCTCTTTGCTCTGCGAGATGCAAAGAACTGGGTGAACTCGTCAAGCAAGATCGGAAGATGTTTGCAGTGCTGGCACACTTTCTCTCTCGGCGAGAAGTCATGGAGAAGCTTTTGGCTAGGATGCAGACGACGAGAGAGGCAGAAGACGGAGGTACGGAGCTGTCCGGAGCGAAGTGCCGCTCGCGGGCGTCTATCGCCCGAAGCAGCGCTCCGGAGCGCACCGCCACCGGCACAAGCAGCAGTGCGCGAAGAAGCGGCTCTTTCGCCTTCGGTAGACGGAGAGCCGGCAGCTTGCAGGAGGTGAAGAAGCAAGCCGCACAACAGCAGCATTGTGTGCGCAGCTGTCGAACTGCTGCGGGATGGTGGATTGCCACTCGTATGCCTTTGAAAATCACGTTAGCATGCGAATGGAAGAAGTTTTTGGACAACTTTGCAATGCATCTTGCTAGTGCTCCTGCAACGCTCCGTGGAAACTCTTGCGGGTCTCTTTGCGCTGCGAGATGCAAAGAACTGGGTGAACTCGTCAAGCAAGATCGGAAGATGTTTGCAGTGCTGGCACACTTTCTCTCTCGGCGAGAAGTCATGGAGAAGCTTTTGGCTAGGATGCAGACGACGAGAGAGGCAGAAGACGGAGGTACGGGGCTATCCGGAGCGAAGTTCCGCTGGCCGGCGTCTTTCGCCCGAAGCAGCGCTCCGGAGCGCACCGCCACCGGCACAAGCAGCAGTGCGCGAAGTAGCGGCTCTTTCGCTTTCGCTAGACGGAGAGCCGGCAGCTTGCAGGAGGTGAAGAAGCAAGCCGCACAACAGCAGCATTGTGTGCGCAGCTGTCGAACTGCTGCGGGATGGTGGATTGCCACTCGTATGCCTTTGAAAATCACGTTAGCATGCGAATGGAAGAAGTTTTTGGACAACTTTGCAATGCATCTTGCTAGTGCTCCTGCAACGCTCCGTGGAAACTCTTGCGGGTCTCTTTGCGCTGCGAGATGCAAAGAACTGGGTGAACTCGTCAAGCAAGATCGGAAGATGTTTGCAGTGCTGGCACACTTTCTCTCTCGGCGAGAAGTCATGGAGAAGCTTTTGGCTAGGATGCAGACGACGAGAGAGGCAGAAGACGGAGGTACGGGGCTATCCGGAGCGAAGTGCCGCTGGCCGGCGTCTTTCGCCCGAAGCAGCGCTCCGGAGCGCACCGCCACCGGCACAAGCAGCAGTGCGCGAAGTAGCGGCTCTTTCGCTTTCGCTAGACGGAGAGCCGGCAGCTTGCAGGAGGTGAAGAAGCAAGCCGCACAACAGCAGCATTGTGGGCGCAGCTGTCGAACTGCTGCGGGATGGTGGATTGCCACTCGTATGCCTTTGAAAATCACGTTAGCATGCGAATGGAAGAAGTTTTTGGACAACTTTGCAATGCATCTTGCTAGTGCTCCTGCAACGCTCCGTGGAAACTCTTGCGGGTCTCTTTGCGCTGCGAGATGCAAAGAACTGGGTGAACTCGTCAAGCAAGATCGGAAGATGTTTGCAGTGCTGGCACACTTTCTCTCTCGGCGAGAAGTCATGGAGAAGCTTTTGGCTAGGATGCAGACGACGAGAGAGGCAGAAGACGGAGGTACGGGGCTGTCCGGAGCGAAGTGCCGCTGGCCGGCGTCTTTCGCCCGAAGCAGCGCTCCGGAGCGCACCGCCACCGGCACAATCAGCAGTGCGCGAAGAAGCGGCTCTTTCGCCTTCGCTAGACGGAGAGCCGGCGGCTTGCAGGAGGTGAAGAAGCAAGCCGCACAACAGCAGCATTGTGGGCGCAGCTCTCTTACTGCTGCGGGATGGTGGATTGCCACTCGTATGCCTATGAAAATCACGTTAGCATGCGAATGGAAGAAGTTTTTGGACAACTTTGCAATGCATCTTGCTAGTGCTCCTGCAACGCTCCGTGGAAACTCTTGCGGGTCTCTTTGCTCTGCGAGATGCAAAGAACTGGGTGAACTCGTCAAGCAAGATCGGAAGATGTTTGCAGTGCTGGCACACTTTCTCTCTCGGCGAGAAGTCATGGAGAAGCTTTTGGCTAGGATGCAGACGACGAGAGAGGCAGAAGACGGAGGTACGGAGCTGTCCGGAGCGAAGTGCCGCTCGCGGGCGTCTATCGCCCGAAGCAGCGCTCCGGAGCGCACCGCCACCGGCACAAGCAGCAGTGCGCGAAGAAGCGGCTCTTTCGCCTTCGGTAGACGGAGAGCCGGCAGCTTGCAGGAGGTGAAGAAGCAAGCCGCACAACAGCAGCATTGTGTGCGCAGCTGTCGAACTGCTGCGGGATGGTGGATTGCCACTCGTATGCCTTTGAAAATCACGTTAGCATGCGAATGGAAGAAGTTTTTGGACAACTTTGCAATGCATCTTGCTAGTGCTCCTGCAACGCTCCGTGGAAACTCTTGCGGGTCTCTTTGCGCTGCGAGATGCAAAGAACTGGGTGAACTCGTCAAGCAAGATCGGAAGATGTTTGCAGTGCTGGCACACTTTCTCTCTCGGCGAGAAGTCATGGAGAAGCTTTTGGCTAGGATGCAGACGACGAGAGAGGCAGAAGACGGAGGTACGGGGCTGTCCGGAGCGAAGTGCCGCTGGCCGGCGTCTTTCGCCCGAAGCAGCGCTCCGGAGCGCACCGCCACCGGCACAAGCAGCAGTGCGCGAAGAAGCGGCTCTTTCGCTTTCGCTAGACGGAGAGCCGGCAGCTTGCAGGAGGTGAAGAAGCAAGCCGCACAACAGCAGCATTGTGTGCGCAGCTGTCGAACTGCTGCGGGATGGTGGAATGCCACTCGTATGCCTTTGAAAATCACGTTAGCATGCGAATGGAAGAAGTTTTTGGACAACTTTGCAATGCATCTTGCTAGTGCTCCTGCAACACTCCGTGGAAACTCTTGCGGGTCTCTTTGCGCTGCGAGATGCAAAGAACTGGGTGAACTCGTCAAGCAAGATCGGAAGATGTTTGCAGTGCTGGCACACTTTCTCTCTCGGCGAGAAGTCATGGAGAAGCTTTTGGCTAGGATGCAGACGACGAGAGAGGAAGAAGACGGAGGTACGGAGCTGTCCGGAGCGAAGTGCCGCTGGCGGGCGTCTTTCGCCCGAAGCAGCGCTCCGGAGCGCACCGCCACCGGCACAAGCAGCAGTGCGCAAAGAAGCGGCTCTTTCGCCTTCGGTAGACGGAGAGCCGGCAGCTTACAGGAGGTGAAGAAGCAAGCCGCACAACACCAGCCCACTGCGGCTAGCTGGTTTCTAGATTTCCACGAATTTCAAGTTGCCACCAAGGGACAGGCTGCCACCTGTGCCAAGCCAGGCTGCTTGCAGACTGCCTAAAGAGCTCTGCCGACTGAGACCAGGAACGTGGGCTGGTGAGTTTTGTATTCCGGGGCAGAAGCTGTGTCAGTATCAGGTAGGCCCTCAGTCCTTAGGGGCCGTCTGCCTGCTGGATTTCCGCCAATATCAAGATGCCGCCCAGGGACAAGCTGCCACCTGTGCCAACTCAGGCTGCTTTGAGAGTGCCCATGGAGCTCTGCAAACTGAGACCAGGAACGTGGCGTGGTGGGTTTTCCTTCCCCGGGCAGAAGCCTTTTTCAGTACCAGATAGGCCCTTGGCCCTTTGGGGCGGCTGCTCGCTGGATTTCCGCGAATATCAAGATGCCGCCCAGGGACAAACTGCTACCTGTGCCAATTCGGGCTGCTTTGAGTGTGCCCACAGAGTTCTGCAATCTGAGACCAGGAACGTGGTGTGGTGAGCTTAGTTTACCTGGGCAGAAGCCTTTGTCAGTACCAGGTAGGCCTTCGCCCTTCGGGGCCAGCTGCCTGCTGGATTTCCACGAATATCAAGATGCTGCCCAGGGACAAGCTGCCACTTGGGCCAACTCGCGCTGCTTTGAGAGTGCCCATGGAGCTCTGCAAACTGAGACCATTAACGTGGGTTGGTCTGTTTTGTTTCCCTGGGCAGAAGCATTTGTCAGTACCAGGTAGGCCCTTGGCACTTATGGGCCGGCTGCCTGCTGGATTTCCGCCAATATCAAGATGCCGCCCAGGGGCAAGCTGCCACCTGTGCCAACTCGGGCTGATTTTAGAGTGCCCATGGAGCTCTGCAAACTGAGACCCTGAACGTGTGTTGGCGAATTTTGTTTACCTGGGCAGAAGCCTTTGTCTGTTCCAGGTAGGCCCACGGCCCTTAGGGGCCGACTGCCTGCTGGATTTCCGCCAATATCAAGATGCCGCCCAGGGACAAGCTGCCACCTGTGCTAACTCGGTCTGCTTTGAGAGTGCCCATGGAACTCTGCAAACTGAGGCCAGGAACGTGGGGTGGTGGGTTTTCTTTCCCCGGGCAGAAGCCTTTATCAGTACCAGGTAGGCCCTTGGCCCTTAGGGGCGGCTGCTCGCTGGATTTCCGCGAATATCAAGATGCCGCCCAAGGGCAAACTGCCACCTGTGCCAACTCAGGCTGCTTTGAGAGTGCCCATGGAGCTCTGCAAACTGGGACCAGG